>NC_081412.1:199424786-199712286 GCF_030272615.1 Cryptomeria japonica | reverse complement strand
TATTACTTATTTAATTCTTTCACTTTGTTTTCTTTATTTATAAGGTAAATTTGAATTGCCTAGCAATGCATTGATAATGTGTTTATGATTCAAATTGATTGATGATTTCATAAACTATATTTCTCTTCTTACAAGTTTGTAAAAAAAATCTTTTCCTTTTCCTTCAAATTACTTAAAATTATGTCTTGATTGTATAAATACAAAATCTTTTTAAATATAGTGAAACAAAGTTGTACAAAATTAATCAATAATTAAAATCAACCAAAACTCCATTGACAATTAACAACAACAATAATAAATTAAAAATAAGACAAAAAAAACAACTCATTTTCATATCTCACATCTAAATTTACAAATATAGTAAAATCATTACTTTTACAATTATAAAATTTTCATAAATAAAATAAATTAATATTATTAAAATTTCTAATTATTATGAAAATCATTAATTCGTTCACATATTCATCACAAATCAAATCTCATGGATTGTATTTGTTAGTTGTAGATGACATTATAGATATTTGCATAAAACGACCTAAAGAGGAACAAATTAATGTTTGAAAAGAGCTTAAGAGAAATAAAAAATAGAAACTTGATATTATATTAAAATTAAGATCAAGTTATAGTAAAATAAATAATTAAAAATATAAGTATATACTTAATATTAAATATTTAATTAGATTTTTAAAGATTTCATTATATTAAATTATATCGAAGAGTCATCATGTAAGAACAAAGTTTGAGAGCAATTATTTTATGACAAGATCAATGGTACATAATAATCTCATCATTACCCTTTTTGGTTCGGACTTCAATGACAGAGTTTGGAGCGAGGCGGAGATGGCTGATCTTGAGCAAGAGTAGGAGAAGGAGGTGGAGAAGGAGGTGAAGCATGAGTAGGAGAAGGAGGTGGAGGGTGAGAAAGGAGACAAGGATAATGAGAAGGGTAAAGAGGATTTTGATGAGTTAGAGGAGAAGGAGAGTCCCTATGATATGGACAACAGGGATGAGGTTCAGAATAATATGGAGGAGGACAACCCTAGGCCTGAGGATTCTGCCCAAGGCATGGAGGATGCGGATACTATTCTGAATGTTGTTAGAAACAACTCTCTAGAAATGTTTAAGTTTCAGAAGTGGGTGGTTGATAATGTTGCCAACATTCAGGAAAAATAGAGAGAGTTGGAGCTCTAAATTGATAATGTGGTTAAGGATATTAATGATAAAGGAAAAGAGGAAAATTTTGAGGATAATAGTGAAGCAGAGGATGAAAAAGATATATCTAACTGATCGGAGGGTGAGATCATAAAGGGAGATGTGAAGCACCTGGAGGATGTGGTGAGGACTCTCAAAGAAAAGGGTGAGTCCGATTATGAACTAATAAACAACGGTGTTCAAAAAACCGAGAGTACTCTGAGGAAAATCATGGAGCATAGCTTGGTTGTGATGAAGGTGACTTCCCAAATTATGAATGCGTTGGTTGCCTTCCTGGAGAAGGATAAGAAGAACAAAGATACTGTGATTGTTGATGATAAGCCAGGTTCTATCTCTATCCAGCATTCTTCCAGACACAGAACTACGCAAAATGCTAAAGAGTTGGAGTTGAAGACTAAAGGTAATCAGCAAGTGCAGGAAAGAAAAGACCTTAAAGAGGTAGCAAATGCAATGATGATGCTTGTCAAGGATGCTGAGGAGACCATAAAAATTTTCACCTAGATGTTCTAGTTTTGTTTTAGGTGTGACAGTATCTCGCTGGTCTTTTGTTATACTTTTCTCTGGTTGTTGTCTTTTGTGCTGATCTTTTGCTACCTTTCTTTCTTCATTCTGTCCTTTCTTGCTTCTCTAATGCTTTTCTTTATGATATGTAAGTGGGTTTCAGGTCCCTTAAAACCTATTTTTCCTTAATCAAAAACTATACTAATAATTAAGAGAAAAACATAAATATGGATATAAATACCATATTCAATATTGTTATTATTATTTTCTTTACACAATTGCTACAACATTTAAATTAATAGTTACCAGTATTGGTGATGAACTCATTGACTGGGGCCAACGAGACAAAACCACTTTAGATATCTGCGTCGATGATAATGCTCTCATTGCTCTCCTGACGGTGTGAAACCTAGAAGATTGTAACAGAATTGAGGGTATTCAACTACACGAAAAGGGATACTTTGGTAGTCAGGTCAATACCCTTAGCCACAAAAAAGATAATAAAAGAAAAAAACATGATTCCCTAGGTGAAAACCTCCCTGGGGCACGTTTGGATGAACAAAAAATAAAAACAAAGGGCGTATCCGAAAGTGAAAACTTGGAAAAGGCACTTGACAATGAGGGACTTGACCTCCCTACCATTGATTACCTTCCACGGGACAAATCAAATTTGTTGATAGAAGAAACAGATAGCATCAACATGGGCACCGAAGTCATTCTGAAAATTGTGCTCATTGCCAAATCCCTCATAGAAATAGAGAAACAAGACTTCATCAACTTCCTTACAGAGGTAAAAATCAATTTTGCATGGTCCTATTCCGATATGCCAGGGTTGGATCCTGCCTTGGTGGTTCACAATCTCGTTGTCCGCCCAGACGCAAAACCTATAAAACAAAAATTGCCCAAAATGCACCCACATATTGCACTCCTGGTCAAGGCGGAACTCCAAAAGATGTTAGATGTAGAATTTATCAAACTAGTAGATTGCGCTGAATGGGTCTCTAACATTTTACCTGTTAGCAAACCTGTCGGGGGCATCCGCATCTGCATAGATTTCTGAGATCTAAATAGAGCTTGTCCTAAAGATGATTTCCCGCTCCCCAATATAGACATGATTGTGGACCTTACAGAAGGACATGAAATGTTATCACTAATGGATGGGTTTTTTGGATACAACCAAATCGGGATAGCAGATGAGGATCAACATAAAATTGCATTCATGACACCATGGGGTACTTTCTGTTATCAGGTCATGCCTTTTGGTCTCAAAAATGCTGGAGCTACATACCAACGTGTCATGACAACAATTTTTCATGACCTCATACACAAAATTATGGAGGACTATGTGGATGATCTGCTAGGCAAATCTAAGACAAGACAAGAACACATTCCCATTCTGAAGCAGATCTTTGAAAGATTAGAAAAATACAAACTACGCCTGAATCCCAAAAAGTGTGTGTTTGGAGTCACATCGGGAAAATTATTAGGATTCATTGTTTCCTATAGAGGCATCGAGGTCAATCCTGCAAAAGTAAAAGCTATCATGGAAATGCCTCCACCAAAAACTCTCAGACAACTGCTCAGTCTCCAAGGAAAACTCCAATCTGTTAGATGTTTTATTTCACAACTAGCAGATAAGTGCCATCAATTTGCACACCTCCTGCGCATGGACATGAAATTCAAATGGGACTACTTATTTCAAAAGGTCTTTAAGAAATTAAAAGAATATCTAGCATCACCTCCAGTTTTGATGCCACCTACCCCTAGAAAACCCCTCATTTTGTACATATGTGCTACTACAGTGGCATTGGGGGTATTACTGGCACAAATAGATGATCAAGGGAAGGAACACGCCATTTACTACATCAGTCGGACATTGGTAGGATATGAACTCAATTACACCCCCATTGAAAGAGCATGTTTGGCATTAGTGTTTAGCACACAAAAACTTCGACACTATATGTTGAACAACAAAACAAAGCTGATTGCTAAAATTGATCCACTTAAATATCTCCTCTCAAAAGCCGCTCTCACTGGTAGAACCGCCAAACGGGTCATGCTCCTAAGTGAGTTTGACATTGAATATGTGGACAAAAAGGTAATCAAGGCACAAGTCATTACAGATCAATTGGCTGAAGCTCCACTTCCAGGTGACCATCCTATTTTCACAAAATTATCAGATGAGTTCATTATGACTGTTTCCACATCCTCCACATGGCAATTATACTTTGATGGCTCCTGCACCCAAAATGGATCGGGGGCAGGAATATTATTGGTCACACCTCAAGGAGATGGCATCCCCAAATCATACATGATAGCCTTTGCATGTACCAATAACATAGCAGAATATGAGGCACTCATCACAGGTTTGCGTCTGGCTATCCACCAAAAAATAAAGGAGTTACAAGTTTATGGTGATTCTCAGCTTGTTATAAAACAAGTCAATGATGAGTACCAGACAAAAGATGATAAAATCCTTCCTTACCATACCATGGTTGAAGATCTTAAGAAAAATTTCACAGCAATCACATTTAATCAAATCCCACGAACAAACAACAGGGCTATAGATACAATGGCCACCATTGGCTCCCTCCTTCAAATGTCAACACACAGTCAGAAGTGTGAGTTCTTGGTCGAGCAACTATTTATACCAACATATGACGTACCAGAGTCTGAAATGGTGTGTGTTCTCATTGGTCCCGAGTCCCCTTGGTACCAAGAAACCTTCGCTTTCCTCAAAGACAACACCATTCCCCCATATCTCACAAAAACCCAACAACAAACCTTCATCTGCCGATGTGCTCATTACACCATCCTCGGAGACACCCTATTCATAAGGCATGTCAATGGTTCCCTCCTAAGGTGTTTAGATAAACAAGAGGCGGAATGGGCATTACGTGAAGTACACGAGGGTATCTATGGGGCACACTCAAGTGGGCTCACATTGGCTAAAAATCTTTTGAGAACAAGATACTATTGACCTAAAATGGAGGTAGATGCATATAATTATGTGAAGAAATGCATCCCTTGCCAGCAACATGGTGACAAAATTCATGCACCGTCACAAGAATTGCACCCATTTATAACACCATGGCCCTTCTCATAGTGGGGGATCGATCTCATTGGGAAAATCCACCCTTCATCTTCCAATGGACATAAATTCATTATCACCGCCACTAAATACTTCACCAAGTGGGTAGAGGCTATCCCTCTTACTTTCACCACCGGCAAGCAAATATCCAAATTCATCCTGAACTATCTAATCTGTCGATATGGCATCCCAAAAGGTATTATCATAGATAACGGCAAACAATTTAAAAACCAGGATGTCAAAGAATTCTGCCAAAAATTCAACATCCAACATCGCTTCTCCACCCCATATTATCCCCAAGGCAATGGCCAAGCTGAGGCTTCTAATAAAACCTTAATCAAAATCCTCAAAAAGACAGTCAATGATGTTGGCCATGATTGGCACCTCCAACTCCATCTCGCTTTGTCAGCCTATCGCACCCCCATCCGTACCCCCACAGGCACCACCCCTTATTCCCTGGTCTTTGGCTCTGAAGCCATCCTTCCCCTTGAGATCGAGATTCCCTCTCTAAGGGTATTGCTGCAACACATCCTACCAGAGGAAGAATACAGAATTGCCCGCTTACAAGAGCTAGAATTGTTAGATGAAAGGTGCCTCAAGGCCTTGAACCATCTCTGAGTATATTAGAACTGCTTGTGGATGAGTTATCACAAAAAACTCAGAACCCGAGAATTCCAAGTTAGTGATCTTGTCCTCATGGAGAATCAGAAAAATCTACAAGAAAGAGAAAAGAAAGGCAAGTTCGAGCCTAATTGGCTTGGACCATATGTAATCACAGCAAAATATAGATCGGGAGCCTATCAGTTGGCTACTCCTGAAGGCAATCCTTTGGATGATCCAATTAATATCATGCACCTCAAAAGATTTTATGCTTAGTCCTCAGAAAGTCTTAAATTGTCAAAAAAATCAAGAAAAAAATAAAAATAAAAATAAATGAGAAAAAGATCCTGAAAAAAGTCACTTTGGTGAAAACCTAGCAAACAGGCGCCTTATGACACAAAAAAATTAAAAAAGAAAGAAAAAGAAAGAAAAAAAATTCGTCCACCAGTGAAAACCACTTTGTGGTGCTATGGACAAGTACCTTGGTGAAAACCTCCATGCAGGCGCCAAGGTAAATTACCGGATCCACTGTCTATCCGATCGACACTGTAAATCATCTGCCATCCAGCCCACCCATGTGCAACATTCCTTCATTTCCCCCTCCCAATAAAACATGCGTATGATGATGAGTCTTCGCCTGAGTCATGAACAAGGAATGTCCCATTAAAACTGAGCTTTTATGCCTTTGTGTAAGCTTCAAGAAGTCTTTACAAACAAACCCCAAGTCCACAAGTCACTCTCCAAAACCATAGAATCACTTGCCTAATCCAAAACCCCACTTTTCCCTAGGGATGACCCCTTCCCTCACCTGGAAACCTAATCCTTCATCCTAGTTCTACTCTTGGCAAGAGGTACCATTTGGTCGCAAAGAAGTGACTTGTTAGATTTTGTTAGATCTTTTCATATAGACTTGCATCTTTTGCCCTACGACTGCCACTATTTACGACTGCCTGGGTTCTTCCATATCTAGGTAGGTTATGATAGGCACATATTGGGGCATATTTCATAGTATGGCATGTTTTGGATCCCTCTTGTATAAACTGACGACCTGGTACTAGTGTTTATCAACACTTACAAGAGGTATCGGTGTGTTTGAGGGTTTCTTGGCACGAACCCACAACTTTGTTTTAGTGTTTCTTAACACTTGCATTGTTGTGTGCAAGAAATTCCCGTTTGTCTATAGAGTCAATCCACGCCCTTGGTTCCTCATGGCATCCTGATTTATATAATCAGTGGTGCAAGCCACTCGGGGCAACATCAAACTAGGTTGGCTCTCCACATTTGTTGTGCACAAAATCTCACCATCATTCCACCAAATCCTAAACTCAATAATCCCATGGAGTTCTCAATTTCCCCCACTTCCCATCTATTCCATATTCTTCTATCTAAGATCATTGTGTTATTATTGGCATATCCCCTCTTTTTATTAACTCATTCACATCATGTAGATTGCATTTCTTAGACAGTCATTTTTTTATTTTTTTTTTCCACAAAACATTTACCATATAAGATTGCATCAATAAGAGATACACTCATCCATATAGCATTACATTTAGACTACATCATAAATCATTCACACATGTGTATTTATACATAAAGCATAAAAACACTCATCCTGCATCCAAAAAAAAAAAAAACTATGTCAGCAACACATCATAAACATACATACATAAGCATCCACTCTGCATCACAAAATAGGTCAGCATAGCACATCCATGGTTGCATCCATATATGACATCATAAGACAAACAAAAATAATCCATCACAATAAATGCTACACATCATCTGTCGCCAATCAAATCATATATATATATATATATATAAAGAGGAAAATATGTCTGTCATGATACAATGACCCCTCATTGGGTCCGTTGTGGCGTATATGGGCCCCCGTGAGGGCCCATCTTCCCCCGCAGTCTCGCCTCTCCTATTCTTCCTTCCAAATTCTTCGCAACTGCTTCATATTTCTTCCTCATTTATCCCTTCCACTCTGATTCTTCTTCCTCTCTTTTTTTGAGAATTTTTCGTCCTTTTTTAAAAAAAATTCTCGAGGGGGCATACTCCTCCCATGCTTTATGCTGGGGCATCCTTTTCTTCTTCTATCTTCTACACATCGCCATAAACCTCACATAATTAATTTTGATCCTGATCATGTCTTATACAGGATGAATCCTTCCTGAAACCAGACGTTGTGATCAGTCATGTCTTATACAGGATGAATCCTTCCTGAAACCAGACATTGCGCTCTGATCATGTCTTATACAGGATGAATCCTTCCTGAAACCAGACATTGCGCTCTGATCATGTCTTATATAGGATGAATCCTTTCTGAAACCAGACGTTGTGATCAATCATGTCTTATACAAGATGAATCCTTCCTGAAACCAAACGTTGTGATCAATCATGTCTTCTACAGGATGAATCCTTCCTGAAACCAAACGTTGTGATCAATCATGTCTTATACAGGATGAATCCTTCCCGAAACTAGACGTTGTGATCAATCATGTCTTATACAGGATGAATCCTTCCTGAAACCAAACGCTTTGATCGTCTTTGTCTTATACAGGATGAATCCTTCCTAAAAACGGACTAAATCTAGATCTTATCAATCAAATCAATATCATCATCAAAAAACAAGATTATTCTTTGAATCAATGGGTCATCACACCTCACTTCAAAGAGGGGCAAAATGTAGACACTTAAAAATAATTATTTTTAATTCCTCACATAATTAATTAATTAATTATGTTAATTCAAATTCTCCTCAATATTAATTAAATATAATTGATATTGTCACTATACCATGACTGATTTATTTAATAAATCAATCCCTTTCTTTATTCTTCTAAAAGATTAAATCCTCACAAATCTTCCTCTTGGCTAATTAATTTCAATTAATTAGCTAACCTACATGATTCCTACAAATCATCTTCTTAATTCATCATTAACCTAATAAATTCTTCTAGAAACTCCCTAAACTCACTTAACCTTATTCTTCTAATTTTTAATTCCCTCCACTCATTCTCTCTCCTAGTCAAATCCTCATACAAATCCTAATCCCACCTAACATTTCCTCTAATCCCCCTCCTAATGAGTTGCTAATGGCTAATCATCATGATTAGCTACGAAGTCAACTCCTTGTCCCTTCCATCCAACCACTAGATTTTAATGCTCTTTTCCTAGGTGAATGTGAGATCTTCAAAATCTCGCAATCCTCTAGGCATCTCCTCTCCCAAGGAATTTTTAATTCCTTCTTATTCCTCCAATCCTCATGATTATCCCTTTTTGGAGAATTTTAAATTCCTCCTCCCCATTCTTCAAGGAATTTCACATCCCTTACTCCTCTCAAGGCACATTGGGAAGTCTTCCCAATGCACTTTTCTCTTCTCAAGGTACCTTGGGAAGTCTTCCCAATGTACCTTGAGGAGTGTGGAGATAAGAAATGCCTTTAAGGCATATCTCTTGGTCTCCATAGCCTCTCTTGGGCCTTGTGTGAGCTCACAAGCAATCCTAGCCCTTCATCTTAAATCCATCCTAGCCATCCATTCTTCCTCTCCTCTTCCTATAAATTGAGGACTCCATCCCTCCATTCTTCATCTCCAAGTTCAATAATCTTATGCTGCCCTTTTGAGCCTAGAAAAATCATCTTAGCATCCTTATCATGTCAAAATCATCCTACATCCACACATAATCATCTCATTTCCATTATCTTCCAAATCCATTCTATTTGTGCACAACATTGAAGAGCCATCCACATCAAGCAAGCAAGAGGAGCACATCAAGTGGAGCATCATCCAAGGGCGCCTTCACTTCATCAAGATCCATCCAAAGGAGAAGGTAAAAGGATTGTGTGAGGTATATACATTTTCATTATTCATGTTTTCATGCATTTCAAATTATGTCTTTGATTTCATATACTTCCATGTTTGATTTGCATGCTTATTAACTAATCCACCTCACCAATCTTTTATCATCTTCAATATCTTTCAGGTGGCCGGCCTAATTGGTTTAGGCCTTAGGGTTTATATAAAATGATGTAGTATCTCATTGTAGATCATGGTATGGGAATGGAATATGTGTTCGTGGTCTTGGAACGCAATATCATATGTGAAGTAGATTTGGTCGATCATAGGTGATCGAATTGGGATTAATGAAGTGGTCAAAGGCCTCCGGTATTGAGCTTAACCGGGACTGTAATCAGGCATGGTAGATGCTATTTATTGCAGTTCTTTATTCTGGATTGTTGTCCATTTATCTTGAGATGGTTGTAGCCTCTTTGTAGTCAGTGAGATGCTTTTATAATGAGCAGTACACTCTAGGCAGTGTACCTTCCTACATGTGCAAGCCCCTCATTGTATCACATACTTTCTATAGAAGTATCATCTGACTGTGGGTAGGCTTCCCACCTTGGTTTTTCCCTTTCTGATTTTTCCACGTACAAATCATGGTGTTATGTGGTATGGTTGCTTTGTATTGATTATCTGTTTAATTGTTAAGTTGTATTGTTTACCGATATCTGTTCCTATTGGCATTTGTATGTGCTTTACCTGTACTTGATCTGTTTAAAGGTTATTAAGTGGATTAAAAGTTATAATATGTTAACAATTGATTCACCCCTCCCCCCTCTCATTTGTTCACCAGTTGTGCTAATGTGAAAGTGGATGAGCAATACAGAAATCATTCTATATCATATGACAGGGAACCGACAGTGGAAATCATCATAATTGAACTGGCAATGCCTCAACCTGTACAGGAAACTGAGAAAATTACATTGGCACAATCATGAAATTCAACTGTGATTGATGATCAAAGCAGTGAACCTATAGTTTGGAAGACACCAAGGTATGTAAGATTGAATCATTCTGAAGATCAAATTATTGGAGATAGGAACAAGGGAGTTATGACAAGAAGAAAACTGGCAAATGAAGACGTATGTCTTATTTCTCAAATTGAACCGGCAACTATTATTGAAGCTTGTAAGGATAAACATTGGTTAAAGGCTATGGAAGATGAATTAGATCAGATAGAGAAGAATGAGACTTGGTCTTTAGTTCCCCGGCCTAAAAACAAGAATGTTATTGGAACTAAATGGGTTTTTAGGAATAAACTGAATGAGGATGGTCAAGTTGTAAGAAACAAGGATAGATTGGTTTGTAAAGGATATTCTCAAATGGAATGAATTGATTATGGTGAGATATTTGCGCCTGTAGCTAGAATTGAAGTTGTTACACTATTTCTTGCCTATGCAACTTATAAGAACTATAAGGTTTATCAAATGGATGTTAAATGTGCATTTTTCAATGGTGAACTTGAGGAAGAAGTTTACATTGAGCAACCTGGTGGATTTTCACTGATAGATGATAAAGATATGGTTTGCATATTGAAGAAAGCTTTATATGGATTGAAACAGGCTCCTAGAGCTTGGTATGCAAGGTTGGGTAAATATATTTTGAAGCTTGGTTTTACTAAAGGCAGTGTTGATAGTAATTTATATTATAAGATCACTGATAATGATATGCTAATTATTGAAGTATTTGTTGATGATATCATTTTTGGAGGAGAAGATAAATTGTGCATGGAATTTGCTAACAATATGAAGAATGAATTTCAAATGTCCACGATTGGTGAGATGAGATTTTTCTTAGGTTTGTAGATTACTCAAACTGACAAAGGCATTTTTATCTGTCAAACTAAGTATCAGAGGGAATTGTTGAAGAAGTTTGGTATGGATAATTCCAAACCGGTAAGTACTCCTATGGTGACAAGTGAGAAATTATCTATCAAGGATACTTCTACACCAGTAAATCCGACAAGGTGTAAGTCTATGATTAGTGGTCTGCTATATCTAACTCAGACTAGACTGAATATTATGAATGCAATAAGTATTGTTTCAAGATATCAAAGTAGTCCTAAATAAAATCATAAATGTGCAGTAAAGAGGATATTCTGGTATTTGCAAGGAGCAACATAATATGGTTTATGGTATTCTAAAAATGATGATTTCACTTTATGTGCATATACTGAATGAGATTGGGTAGGAGATACTGATGACAGGAAGAGCACTTCTGGTGGACCTTTCTTTCTTGGAAAGAAACTGGTTTCATGTATCAGCAAAACACAGTCATGCATTTCTTTATCTATTGCAGAAGTTGAGTATGTTATAGTAGCAACTAATTGAAATCAAGTCTTGTGGATGAAGCAAATGTTGAAGGATATCAGGGTAAATTATAGTGAACCGGTAGTTATCTACTGTGATAACTCTACAGCTATTGACATGTCTAAGAATCTGGTATTTCACTCTAAGACTAAGCATATATCAATAAAGTATAACTTTCAGAAGGACAAGGTAGAAGAAAAGGAAGTCAAATTGGTTTATGTGAACACTAAAGAACAAATTGCAAATATATTCACTAAACCGTTCTCTAAGGAATCATTTGAGTGTTTGAGAGACGGGTTAGGGGTTTTTGCCCCTCCGGCAGAGACTCGATCGATGTAGTTTGTCATAAGTCTGGCATGCATTATCAAAGATATTATTCATTCTGGCACTAATGAGTGGTGTTACTACTCAAGGGGAGTAGTCAGCTTTGAGATTCAGGGGTTTATATTCTTGCTTTGGTATTCTTGTCAGATTTCAGGCATTGATGTCAAAGGGGGAGAGATAGTGATATGAAAATAAAAATTAAGAACTTTACAAAGATATCATTCAAAGGGGAGAGATAGTGATGTGAAAAAAAAAATTCAGAACTTTACAGAGATACATTCACAAGGAGAGGGTTATTGATATTCAGGAGATTATTGGTTGTCTTCCATAGGGGGAGACTTGTTTGGCATTTCTTGGTACTTAGATGTTTTTCACATCTAGTGTTGTTATGAATGCCAAAGGGGGATATTGTTGGTATTATGGATGAATTGATTATGTGTTTCATTAATGTTTTGTCATTGATGTCAACACTAGCTATTATGGTTGGTTACAGGCAGACAGGTTTTGGTTACCGGTAGAAGATCTAGTGTTACCGACAGAAGAGACTATATGTTGGACACTTTCGGCATATTTGGATCTATGGAATGTGATTGGTTACATTTGGTCCATGCTTCTGGAGAATGTCTTGGTCAGTTTCTATTGACTTGGTAATCGGATGCTATCATACACTCTGGTAAACCCTTACCGGCATTGGTTTAAGGCTCTACCGGTAGATCTTTCACTGAGGAATCTTGACAGGATGCATAATTGGTGTTAGTGTAGCTTCTATATGGATTTCAGGATGTCGAAGATGTTCTTTGATCATTCTTCAACTGCTTGAAGACATTACTTTGGCATGGTGGACCCAGAATAGGTCCAGTGCCTAATTAGGTTATGGACCGGTATCATGATAGCGTGTACTCTACACGTTACCAAGATGTTTTGGGATGATCTATGGATTGGTTATTATTGTTTTGGTCTTAAGCCGACATGGCATATCATTGTAATATGGATTTATGTAATGATCTTATTGTAATATCTTTTAGTCGACCTAATTGGTTTAGGCCTTAGGGTTTGTATAAAATGATGTAAGATCTCATTGTAGATTGTGGTATGGAAATGGAATAAGTGTTTGTGGTCTTGGGATGCAATATCATATGCGAAGGAGATTTGGTCAATCATAGGTGATCAAATTGGGATTAAGGAAGAGGTCAAAGGCCTCTAGTATTGAGCTTAATCAAGATTGTAATCAGGCATGGTAGATGCTATTTATGGCAATTCTTTATTCTAGATTGTTGTCCATTTATCTTGAGATGGTTTTAGCCTCTATAGTCAATGAGACTCTTTTGTAATGAGAGAAGTATGCTCTAGGAAGTGTGCCTTCCTACATGTGCAGGCCCCTCATTGTATCACATACTTTCTGTAGAAGTATCAGCTAACTATGGGTAGGCTTCCCACTGTGGTTTTTCCCTTTTTGGGTTTTCCACGTACAAATCATGGTGTTATGTGGTATGGCTACTTTGCATTGAATATCTATTTAATTGTTAAGTTGTATTTTTTACCGATATTTGTTCTTACCGGCATTTGTATGTGCTTTACTGGTACTTGATCTGTTTAAAGGTTATTAAGTGGATTAAAAGTTATAATCTGTTAACAATTGATTCACCCCCCCCCCCCCCTCTCAGTTGTTCACTGGTTATCCTAACAGTTCAATGGTGAGAGTACTTCAATGTATCACTAATAATAAATGTGTTGTCCTTATTTTTTTATTCAACTAAAAGCAAGACAACCCCTACAATTTTTTTTTAATTCAATCTCATTTCTTTAAGAGTTCATTTTTCGAGGCTTTTTGCTCGCCTCTTAGTCATTGGGAAACTTTGTGTTTATTTCTTGATGTTAGTTTTGTTAGTTAATTTGGAAAATTAACTTAAACAAATATTTTTTGTCTTTTGGGGCAAACTCGGATTTTAAGTCCAACATTATACCACCTTTGGATCTTTTGGTGCAATGTCAAAGTTGAACTCTGACACTGCACTCTTTTCTAAAAATATGTATTTCGGGCCTATAAGTCTAAATTACACCTTTTTTTAAGTCTAAATGTGTAAATTGGACTTATAGGTCTGAAACACATATTTATTTCGCACGAACTTACATAATTAATTATCTGGTGAGTTTGATTTTATATCGTTTTCCTCCTTTGTAATCCTTTTTATCCTTTCTTTTTGCCCTCCTTTTTCTTTTCAATCAAGGGCTTTGTGGTTTTGGTTACTCGGTGAATCGAGCTCTTTCAAGTTTTCTTCTTATCATTTTTTCCCTAATTTCTTTTGGGTAGGTGCACAAAGTTGAGTCTCACTTAGGGGGAAGTGTGCTTGTTGGAAAATGTGCCACTAGGAATGGGGCCCCGTTACGCTTCGGGGGCCTGAGGCGAAAAATATAAAGGGGCCCCGCTATTAACGAGTCCCAGACCATAACAAGGGACCTCATTTGGAAACATAACAAGGCCCTATTTCTTAAATTTTGAAAACATAACCCGCTACGTGCATCAGGTTTTCATTTGAAAAAGGCACTGAATGCCCAAACCTTAGCCTTGGACTTGCAAGTACAAGGTTGTATCAATGACATGGTGAAATACTAAGTTTTGGCATATGTTTGATGCCTAGTATCATATAATTTTTCAATAGAATTAAAACCCTTTTCAGATTACACTGTGTAGATTCTAAATATATAATTTTTTTAAATATTCGATTATTTTTTTCTAGTTTTCAATTAATTTATACTGAATCTGGTCCATAAACTTGAAATATAAATTTATTTAGTTTATTTAATAACTTTTTTGTTTTTACATTTTTTGAAAAACAAATTATATGTCAACAATCTACATAGAATTCTTTTCAATTTAAAATAAAATTAAAAAATGATAAGTTTAGGTCAAATTGTGTTGCTCGTACACAACAAGTTTTTAAAATGATAATTAGGACCAATACCAAATTAATACAAAAAATACAAAAAAATATCCTCATTAATCTTCAGTTTGTTAAAAAATATTTCCCAGAAGGGTTTGAAAATAAACTTTTATTTGTGTCAAAAAGTGTTGGTCGTACACTGCATGGTATGGTCCTGAAACAGACATTTTTAAAAATTGGGTTTTAGAAATCCCTTTTGAAAGTCGATTTCAATTATCCGGCTATTAAAATAAATTACATATTCAAAAACTAAACTCTAAGTGCTATATTTTGAATTATTGGCTTTTTTCAAGTTTCAATCTCTAAGTGCTTCAAATTTTTAGGTCAAATGTGACAAAATCTGAAAATTAGGGAAAACACTTCCACTTTTTGGCCAAAAAGTAGACTCAACTTCTTGCACTGACCCTTTTGAGATTTTGATCATGGTGTGTATCCGAGGTTTATGCCTGTCATACACCATGTTCTATTTCGTTGGTGTATGTCGAGTGTTACTTTCACACACACCATTATCTATTCCCTTACATAGTGTTTGCTTTGCAGTAGATGTCAGGCTTGTCATCCCAACATACGCCATACTTAAGACAAATTTATTTTTAAGATCTTTTCCTTACAGTGTATGGCGGAGTGATGGCCCCAATATACATCGCAGTCTTACTTTTTGATGTATGTCAAAGTCATACCCCCACCCTCCATCACCATCATGATTGTAGTTGTTTGTTTTCATTTTCTTTATGGTGTATGATGAGGTTATACCCCCAACATACACTAAGGTCTCACCTTACGATGTATGTTACGGCTATACCCCTGCCCTACATAGTCATTGAACTCACTAACTTTATGCGCATTTTCACCAAGTATTGCACATGTTGCATGTCGGGGTTACAACCCCAACATACACCAAAGTTCCTTCCCATGGTACATGTCAGGGTTACAACCCCGACATACACAAAAAACAATGTATTCTTCCTTTTGTTTTAAATATGGTGTGAATCGGACTTATAAGCCCAATTACCACCATTTGGTATTAGTTCAATCTTCCCAAGTGCATATCGGACTTATATGCCTGATATACACCATTTTAGTAATTTTTTATATGCCAAGTGTAAATCAGAATTAGAAGTCTGAAATGCACTTTGTTGTCTGTTTCACCAATTTTTAGTGTAAATCAGACTTATAAGCCCAATTTACACTAGATATATACACACTTGCAAATTAGAGTTACAAATCCAATTTTGTACTCAATAAGGCATTTTGTTCTATCAATTGGGACTTTTGGAATTCTAATGGGCTTGAGTATGGTGATGATCTTTTTCAAATATTGCAATTGCAATCACACTCAGATGATGGAGCCATCGCCAAGCAAGAAAGTAATGAAGTTCAAGAAACAAGACCCTCATCCGGTCTTCTCATCCTCATCCGTGTCATCTAACATTGACAACCTAAGGGACAAGGAGATAGGACATGTATGAAGAGAGTCAAAGAACCACCACAGTATTAAAAAATTGAGGCAACCATCAATAGTGGAATTCATTTGGTTGCGGCTTTCCCTATGTCAACACAGATCTTGATTTTGTGTTAGCATTAGCCAACAAATACGATTCAGTGAGAAGGTCAATCAAAGATGCAAAGGGGAAGAAAACTCTCATCAAATTGAATGAAGATTTCTTTGACACTGTTCTCAAGTGTCCGCATATAGACAAATATGCCAATATTTACATGCAATCAGCATTTACATACTATGACAACAATTCAGACAAGTGCGAAAGGAAAATCAATGATAACTGGTTGAAGAATCTTAGGCCTACTATTGGCAAATGGCCTAACACTATTCATCAAAGTGACTTCATTGATGAAGTAAATAATTTTATTACTCTCCTTAGTAGAGTAAGGGACTTCGTATTTCAAATACTTATCATAAGTCAATGTATCAATACATTCGTGCATTATTTGGCAAAATAAGAAGAAGATCTACTGGGGTAAACAGATAAGTGATGATTTGTGTGAACAAATGACTAAAGTTCCTACCACTTTGAAGTTCTATATAACTTCATGCCTAGTATATGCAGCAACCTCAATGAGGAATTTTTCATGGTTGTCTAGGTGGAGGTCTCAAGAGATAGGAGTCAAATTATTGTATACCAATATTACACATAGTTGACTCTCAAGAACAATTTACATCATTTTAGGAGAGTAAATAATTCTTTCTTCTATCATTATATCTATATATTTGATAAATATCTTCAAAATAAGAGATTTTTAGAAGAATCTTTGAATATGGTAAATCACTATGGGTGCATATTCTTACAATTCCCCACTTTCACATATCTCAAAATTGGATGCTTTGATGGAGAACCTTAAGAGTAACAATGAGGTTCTTCAACACCTAGAAACACTTTGACTACAGAGGTATGAAGAACAAACTTAAGAAAAATTATACCCATGCTCATCGGGTAGAAGATGTTTGGATTGACTGCAGAATAGAAGAGGATATCAAAAGGCTTGACTATTGTCGCCTTACTCTGGAGCAAATTGAAAACTTGAACCTTGTTGATATTCCTAAGGATTTTTAAGATGATGGAGTTATCTTAGATCCTATGTATGAGAAAAATAAGGTTGTCGATTCACCTTTGCCTCTTATCCAATGGTCCCAAAAGGAAAATGTTTCAATAAGGGTCAGGTTTCAAAGACTTATTTCCACTACCAATGTTTGGCTAACACATAAAGGGATTCAGAAAAAACCTTTCCAAATTGGATCTGAGGATGACAGTGCAGGGCCAGTTGGGAAAACTTTTGAGTTGAGAACTAAGAATAGACAAGATTTGACAACTCCAAAGGCTCCTAATTTCAAATTCACAATTGGAAAAGGTAAAGATAAGAGTCAAGGGGACACAGGATGAACAATAAGAAGAGTTGATCAAGGAAGAGATTGAACAATTAGAAGGAGAAGAGTTAGAAAAGGAACAAGTAGAAGAGTATGATGAGGAAGGGTTACCAAAAATTTCCAGTACTTCCCAGTCGAAAGGGACTAAATCGCACCCCCTTCATCTCATGATGCTCTAGGTATAAGTCCTCCTTCAGTGCCAATTTATAATCCCATGACTTTTGGTTCTACCATTTCATATGCATCTAAAATCCCTAGTGTGGTGATTCACACTATTCCTTAAACAACAACCAGTGAATTGGCTCTTGAAACCCCACAAGACAATATTGAAAATGTTTTTCTTCCTAATTCATTTGAGTTGATTTCCTCCATGCTAGAGGATTTTGACAAATTCATGTCAAAAATCGATCTTCCTCCCAAGGTTTCAATTGTTGAGAATCCACCTGTAGTAGTGACTACCATTCCTATTTTAACCACAAGCATATAGAATCAAGAGCTTGCATCTCAGGTGTTGACCACGGGAATAGAAGATGATACACCTTTGCCACCTTGGTTAGCTTCTAATACCCCTAAGAGGAAAAATCAAGTCATCTCCCTAGATGACTTCAATTTTAGCCAGTTGGTTCATGTCAAACCTAAGGGTACGAAGAAGGCTAAGACCTTATCTACCGTAAAGGTAGATAAGTCAAAGAATAAGTATGTAGAAATGGAAATTCATCCTCCTGATATAGATTTAGACAAGATTCATCCTATGGATTATGTTATCAACAGCATTAATTTGGGCAAGAAAACTCATGAAGGAACAATAGAAGATGCTCAATCATCTTTTGATAATCTTGTGGCAAGTTATAATGAGGAAAAGGTGAAGAAATATAGACGAAAGAAATAGGTAGACCAAATCACCAATGTGCTAATCAAGATAACAAAATCATCAAAGATAGTTGAACTAGTCTCCTCATCATTCGATGAACAAATTATGAAACAAGATGAACAGGTCAATTCACGAGGAAGATCAATTGGCAAGTGGATGGATAGGATACTAAGTCAAGGTACACATCTCATATGTTTTGTGGTTACCCTAGTTAATAATATAGATGTAAAGTTCAAGATAGATAAAACATTGGATATATTCTCGAAAGAGTTAGAGATACAAGAGAAGAACTTCGACTCATGGTTGAAGTTAGAAGATTTTCAATTAGATGTTTTGGTTTATAATGGATTACTTATTTCAAGATATGTGTATATTGAACAACGAGAGGTACTAGAACA
Organism: Cryptomeria japonica; assembly: GCF_030272615.1. Taxonomy (NCBI): domain Eukaryota; kingdom Viridiplantae; phylum Streptophyta; class Pinopsida; order Cupressales; family Cupressaceae; genus Cryptomeria; species Cryptomeria japonica. The sequence continues at coordinate 199,693,309 of NC_081412.1, read as the reverse complement.
TCAAATGAATACCCTAGAAATGCTTATCAAAGATATGATAAAAGCCCAAAGGGAATGTAATGATAAAGGAAAGGACATAATCGAAAAGATATCAGAACTTCCTTGTACATTCCTTAATGAAAATCAAAATCCTCTTCATGAAGATGTTATTGTCAGAAAATTTAATTTTTTTATTGGAGAAGAGGTGGACAAATAATTTTTCTCATTATCTTCTATTGATAAGTTGATAGAAATTCAAGTCAATTTGGATGATTTTGCTTCTCTTCTAAAGAAGCACAAGAAATGTTATGTGAGCCTCGAAGATTCCATCACTTGGGTCAAAGTTATCATGAGACATACCAAGGGATCTAATGGAGAACAAATAAAGATAGCTCTAAATAAATTTGAGGAGTTCATGAAGCAAGATCATAATGGAGTGTCTGGAGACACTTACTATTTTTTATATTTTCTAAAGCTATAGGTGCATTTTTGTAATAATACTTTGACGCCTTAAGTGTCATTTTGTATTTATATTTTTACATCTACAACATGCAGAAGTTCTAAATCAAACAGGACTCTTCTTTGATTTCTACTCATAGTTTTCCTAGATTAGCTCATTGCACCTCACCTATATATATGAGGTTGCTCATTGTAATTTTTATCTTTAATCTTATACAACGAAACTCTGCCAAAGTGAAGAGAAAATGAAACTTTGAGTTCATATTGTTATTTTGAAAACTTGATCAAATAAGAAGACATCTTTAGCATTCAAACTTTGTGTTGGATCCACTGTGGTTTATGGTAAGAGTGTTCTTGTATCATTCTTAGTAAATATTTTTTTGATTGAGTAAAGCATTGTGGAAAGTATTATTAAAGAGTAGAACACGTTTTGGTTTGTAAACTTTGTGTTACATTTCAACTCTTGATTAATAGAATTAGTAATTAGTATAAAAGGTAATGATTTGAAGATATTGAGCTCCTTTCCATTATTTTGTGGAAAGATTATCAAAATTGTAATAGGATATCAAGATAAAGAATGTGTTCTTTACTTTGTTATCTTAGTAGATACCATGGGTTACAGAAGTTATTTGTAAAAGGTTGATAGGATTATAGTAATTACAAGATGATGCAGGAGCATCCCCGGTCTCTGAGCAATCTTGCATCAACCAAAAATATTTCCTTTCAGTTTAGTTCTTGTTTAGTTCAGTGTGCAGTTTTCCATTTTCTTACCAGTTGGTACCGGTAGTTGCTTGCTTTTCATTGCAGATCTTATTTTCAATTTCTAGGCTGGTTCATGTGCTTAATTCCATATTTTCAGTTCATTTGGATTCTTTTTCGGTCAGTTATCGCTCCTGGTTGGTTGTTTCTAGGTTCTGGGATAGTTCTTGTGCTTATCGGTTAACTTTCCTTCATTATCAGAGTTGTTCTTAGTGTGTGGATATATTTTGGGTCTTGTTCGATGTTCTTTGGCATGTGGCCAACCTTACTACTGAACCGCACTTCTTGGTTGTTATTTTTCTGAAAAGATCTCTTTAATTCCTAGGGCCGACCTTGTTACACATTTCATTTTCATTCATTGGTAAATGTAATCTTTTATGGTCGACCCGAATATGTTCCAGTGGGTATAATTATGGCATTATGTAATCATTTGTAGGGGTAGAGAAAGTAGAATTGAGGATAAGGATTGAGATTCACATTTAGTGATCCGGGCGATTCATAGAGTCCCGGTTGGATTATATCTGGCTTGAAGCCTGCATGTAACTGGTTAACTACCAGATGTTCTAAGATGACTTTATGATGATAACCGGCTGGTTGTCAAAAGTTCTAAGGCAATAATATGAATTGTTTCTATAATCTTGTTATATTTTCTTGTGGCTTTCATTGTGTTACTCTTGCTGCATAAGCCAGTTGATTATCTTTGATGGTTTTAGTGGTTTGAGTTGTTTGCAAACCCTGAGGCATTCCTTTGGGTAGACATATCATCTATTGGAGGCAGGTTGCATGTGTGTTCAACAGATAGCCAAGGGGAGGCAATTGAAACCGGTAGTCAGATCGTCGAGTTGAGGCAGTTCACTAAAACAGAAGAGGAGATGTCGCCTAAAAGGACAAACCCCCAAAGGGTAGAGAAAATGATAGAGGACTTCAATAATGATGTGAAGAATGAAATTTGAAACGCTTTGGTTGGTTTGCAGAGAAACCCTAAATCAAAGAATGAATATGAAGAAGTCAGTGAAGAGCTTAAAGAAGAGGCTAAAGGACCGGAAGATGGAAGAGAGGAAAGATTCCTAAGAGCAGTGGTGCAAAAGAGTAAAGTTCCTAAAGTGGAAGTTTCAAACTTTTCTGGAACACTGAACCCGAAGGATCTGATTGATTGGATCGGAGATTTGGAGGATTACTTTGAGTTTGATGATGTCAAGGACCCGTAGAGAGTCTGTTTGGCACAGACTAAGTTGAAAGGGCATGTTGCCTTATGGTGGAAATAATTACAGAAAGACAGAGTGGAGAATGGTGAAATGAAGATCACCCAGTGGAGAGAGATGGTTGCAAGATTGAAGGCCAAGTTAATACCGAGAGACTATGAGTTGGAATTGTTCAAGAAGTTGCAGAACCTGAAATAGAGAAACATTACTTGAAAGGGTGCACTGAGGAATTCTACAAGGTGATGATTAGATCTGGACATAGAGAGATGGATAGATAAAATATGGTGAGGTACATAAATTGACTTGCATTTAACATTCAAGATGAGATGAGTATGTTGAGGGTTTCCATAGTTGAAGAAGCTCACCAGTATGCTTTGAAGGCTGAGGAAAAGATGAGAAGAAGACAACTGAATAGAGGGACGGAGAGATTCAAGGAACAGATGAGTACAGAGAAGCAGAATGTTGAGGAAGAATCAAAACCTAAGTGGAGTAAAGAACCAGAATAGAAAACACAGAGGAAAGGCACAAGCAGTACCAGCACAGAATTTACTGGCAAATATTTCAAGTGTGGAGAAACTTGACATAGATCTTATGAATGTAAGCAGAGAATGGCAAGAAGATGTGTGGATAATGAGGAACCAGAAAGTGAAGTTACCAAACCTGACTATATACCAGAGCAAGGAGAATCCCTTATGTTCAGAAGAGTCATGATGAAGCAAAGCAGTGAGGATACCGGACCTACTCAGAGAAAGAGTCTTTTCCAAACTGTATGCAAATTAGGTGGTAAGTTTTGCAAGGTTATTATGGATAGTGGAAGTACTGATAATTTGGTATCTGAAGAGATGGTGGTGAAGCTTGGATTAAAGAGGCTTGAGCATCCTTGTCCTTATGAGGTAAGTTGTTTACAACATGATCAAAAGATAGAGATAAAGGAATAGTGTTTGGTGAGTTTCAATATTGGGCCTTTTAGGGATGAAGTTTTGTGTGATGTTGTATCTATGAGTGTTTGTCATATCTTGTTGGGAAGACCTTGGCAGTTTGATAGAGGAGTTATTTATGACTGTAGAAGAAACCTAGTCACTATTGAGAAAGATGGGCAGAAATTAACATTGATTTATTTAAAGGAGAAAGAGGAGGTGAAGAATCTGAGTCCTGAGAAAAGTTCCAGTATTGAGAAACCGGTTGCAGAGGTGATACCAGAAGGTGACATGAGTTTCCAAAAAGATCTGATAAATAAGCCTAATGGACAGATAGAACCGGATGATAGAGAGCCGACCTAGTTACACATTTCATTTTTTTGCATTGGTAAACGTAATCTTTTGTGGCCGACCCGAATATGTTCCAGTGGGTATAATTATGGCATTATGTAATCATTTGTAGGGGAAAAGAAATTATAATTGAGAATAAGGATTGAGATTTGCATTTAGTTATCCAGATGATTCTTAGAGTCTCGGTTGGATTGTATCTGGCTTGAAGCCTGCATGTAACCGGTTAACTACCAAATGTTCTCAGATGATTATATGGTGATAATCGATTAGCTGTCAGAAGTTATAAGGCAATAATATGATATATTTATGTAATCTTGTTGCTTTCATTATGTTACTCTTGCTGAATAAGTCAGTTGATTCTCTTTGAGGGTTTTACTGCTTATGGCTACACCACAAGACTTTGAGCTTGAACACTTTTTTCTCATCTTTGAGAAGCAACGAAGGACTTTGTGCCTTTACAAAAACTTTGGTTTTTTATTTATATTTTCTATTCACATGCTCTAAATTTCTTTATAAATTTGAACTTATATTAATCATTACTACTCCAAATTATAAATACTTTTCTGAAAAAAAAGGAAAGAATAACATCTATTCTAAAGAGAGAATAATATGATGTACCACCCAAATTTAGAATAGGATTCATAGTTAATTTTTTCTTTCAAGTAGAGAGAGTAGTAATTCAAAGGGGGAGCCTTCCCTTATAATTAGGAGAGATTCAATCTCACACGTTGTGGCTGAAACCATAATTTTGTGAACTTCCCCAGTTTACAAAATTTTCACCCAACAAAATGATGTATTTCATGTATAATAATATATTTTTAGAATACAAATAATGATATTTTTATAATCATATACTATAAATTGCACCTTGGTGTGTAATAGGTACACTGAAGAGTTGTGGAAGGTCAATTAGGGAAAATTTGGTATATTTGTTGCATATAGATACATGTGGTCAATTGGTAGCCAATCTAACAAATGATATCGTTTGTGTAACAAAGGTCTCAATGGAGAAGTGATAGCTTTAAATAAAATATGCATCCACTTTAGGGATCCAAATATGACTAAAACAAAGCCTTTTAATTAGACTCCATTACCAACAAGCTCTTGTTATGTTAACAAGAGGGAGATAAAGAGAGGAAGAGATAAAGAGAGAGTTGGGTATAGATGGAAGCGATAAATGTATAGAGAGGGAGATAATAGAGGGAGAGAATGAGAGACATGTACATAGGTAAAGATAAGGGTAGGTAGTGATATATATATATATATATATAGAGAGAGAGAGAGAGAGAGAGGAGGGGTGGAGAGATGGGGAGATATCGAAGAAGGAATATGGAAAGATAGGGGTAGAGGCAAAGATATATAGATATATAGGTCTAGGAAGAATGAGAAGGAAAGGGAGAGGGATGCATGTCTAGAGATAGAGGGGGATAAAGAAAGATAGAATGAGAGGTAGACCTAGAGACAAATAAATAGAGAGAGGTAGATAGAGAGATAAAGATAGAGAGATAGGGACATATAAAGAGATATATATAGGAATAAGGAAAGGGAGAGAAATAAGGGGAGAGGTAGAGGAAGAGAAAAGAAGGAGAGATAGAGATATTTAGGAAGAGAGAAAGAGACAGATAGATAGACAGATAGAGACAGACAAGAGGATGGATAGAGGGAGACAGATAGGGATAGTGAATTAAAAGTCTATACATTATTATTATTTATACCCTAATTTGTAATGTAATGCTCTATCAAATATCTATCTATGATGTCATATAACATGTGTGCAATTAGGATGAATTAAATTAACTTGCATTGTTTTGGGATAATTTTGTATTGTAATACTCCATCAATGGACACAATTTAGCTTGCTTCATCATTGTTGAGTGAGCTATCTAGTTTGAATACAATTGCTCCATTTTTTGTCTATTTCTACCCATAATGTGCATTTAATTATCTTACATTGTTTTAAGATAACATTGATAGTTGCTATCAAAATTAGCTTGGTCCCCCTCATGGAGAGAACACCTTTGTTTGAAGATTTTAATTGTGTAAAAATTGTATATAAAAGACAAATAAGATAATATCGATATCTATGGAATTCTAAACTATAAAAAGCAAAACAAGAAGATAAATGGTGACATTTTCTTGATTGACCTTAAGGTTCAATAGTAATACATGGATTAATTTAAAATATATATATAAACTACATAATATAAAGATGATTTAAATTTTTGAATACCTCATCTATTTTAATATAAAATATACTCAATTTATTTAAACGATTACACATCTTCAACATTAGTCAAAATATTAAAAAAACTTTACTATAAATGAAAATGAAGACTTGTATCAAATATTAGTATATTTTATTATTATATATTATATACAAAATTATTTACATATTATTTATTATAGATCTATATTTAACTATTATTTTTTATTGATGATAAAGGTATATTTGTATTAAAGTATACTAAAGATTTTATATTTATGTTCAGTAACTAGAATATCAAAAACCACCCCCTACAAACCCTTATATACTATTATCTTCCATTACCCTATCAAAAACACAGACTCCCCGTAACCAAAATTAGAAATATACACCGACCCATATTAAATTTTATGCTCCCTCCATACATATCAGCTAAAACAAAAACCCTTGTTTACAAGGGATGATTAACAAACCCTAGAACCAAAAGACACGACCAAAAACCTGCAAATCATGGCCAATCCATGTTCATCAATCCTTCTCTTGCTTCACCACCAAACTGTTGCACAATTTTATTACAATGTCGATGTTGGAGCAGTAGCAGTGAGATGCCTTCAAGAATTTCGCTCCCAAGATCCACTCAACAATTTGCATAAACAAAGGATCATCAATTTTAAAAACACTGTGAATCCTCCTCTCCGTAAAATTGTCAATAAAGCACAGTTGTTTCTTCACAGTGACAAGTGTGAAGTTTACCTCCATGGCACCTATCAACCATTCCTTCTCCCAACCATCAACCTCGGAGTGAAAATGATGGTGGTGATTGGGGATTTAAAAGAAATTGGACACCACCTCTCTCATGTCATTTAATAATGGTGATTATTGCCTCCATACTTGCCAATTCCTGATCACATATCCCCCAAAAATCCTCAAAAAGCTCTGGATCATTAAGTGACAATGATGACGCAGCAGTCTTTGACAGTGTTTTCACCACTTGGTTCCCACTCCTCTTCGTGTGGGAAATTTTTAAATCTTCAAATGAAGGGAGATTTGAAACAATTAACTTTACAAATTTATTCAAGCTCCATACAATTGCTTCACCTTTCACAAGTGCATTGATCATCAACAGAGAGTCCCCTTTTAAGTGAAAATGAGAAACATTCAGTTGTTTTTCCATCTGAATGGCCTCCCAAGTAGCCTAAACCTCTGCCTCATTATTAGTCCCATCCACAAGTCACTTCACTCCAATTGCAAAAAAAATCCCGTGTGAGTCTCTTGCCACAACCCCCACTCTCAATAGCCCCAAGTTCCCTTTTGAGGCTCCATCAAAATTCAATTTTGTCCACCCCTTCTTAGGAAATTCCTAGTGCTCCTACGAAACTAAATTTACAAGATGAACCCAGGAAGGCCCATAAGTGAGCATATCTATATTTAGCTATTATAATAATATAGCATATACAAATTATTTGCATATTTATATTAGATATTATATTATATTTATTGTTAGAGTAATCTTTTATTAGCTAATAATTATTTATTAAGTATTAGTCTATTATACTTTATGCTTAAGCTAAACTTAGGAATCTTATAATTCTTTAGGGTTTTCTCTTTTAGGGTTTCGAGTATCTTTTTATAAGGATTCTCTCTTTCTAATTTCATAACAACTGCAATTATTGAATTGCATTCTTGTTGCACAATCAATATGACTCCTCTTTTTTGGATCTTTGAATTCTGGCCTCCATAGCTTTTTTGCTTCTCTCCTTCTGTGACAGGTTTGCATGCAGATGATCTTTGGGAGTTGTAGAGTTGATTTTTCCTCAACTCCAATATGGTAGCAAAGCTCCAGATCTACATGACCCTGTTCTCTTCATGAGAGATTTTGGGCCTTGTTCTTCAGATCTGTGTATTTGGGGGTTTGTGCAGTTGTTGTTTTTTTGCATTTCTAAGGTTAGCTAATTTTTTGGTACATTTTGGTTCCAAAAGGACCTCACAGTTGGATTCAGAATGCTGATTCCATGAATTTTGATATATAATTTGCCTATTTTCGGTGACAGGGGCATCTAGGGCATGATTTTTTATTGACACATTTTTTGAGGCACAGAAATCTGTACACCTGTACCTGCAAATGTCTCAAAAAAATTCGTCAAAAAAAAAAAAAAAACTAATTTGTTTTTTTGTTTTTTGTTTTTCCCTTCTTTATGCCCTACAAGAGAGGTTTTTTTTCTTTTGGTCGTAACTTGGTCATACGGAGGCATTTTTCGACAAACCTTATATCATCGGAAAGCTCTTTCCGAGCTCTATCTAGATCTAGAGGTTTGAATTTTTTATTTTTCTTTTTTGATGGTTTTTTTTTCTATCAAAGCTAGAGGTTCTTTTTTGCACTCTGGGAGACATAACTTGAGCAGCTAAACTATGTTTTTCAAAAAATTTATATCGTTGGAAAGTTTGTTCTATGTTCATTCCAGTCATATGAGTTTTCTTTCCAGATTCTATTCCAGGTATATTTTATTTAGTTTTGTTTTTTCAGCACTCTGGTGAATATCTTGGATGTTTCAGGTCCTGGGATCTCTTTCTCTAAGTAGGATGCTTCATCAGTGGTTGTTCTTTCTGTTTCCAATTTTTTGTCTCTTCTGATCATTGTAGCATTTTATTTAGGTAAACGCACTAAGATAAAGTGCCACCATGCATTGTACACTTGGGATCTTGCACATCTTGTGCCTTATTGTACATGCACTACTTATAAAGTGTCATGGGGGGGTTGATGTTTGCCTTTGTTTTCCATCTACCTTTGTCACATGAGTGTTCCTTCCATGACATTAGCCTCATGATGTGTGTCAAGTGAGTGTTCCTTCCATGACAATGTACTTTCTTTGCACCTTCGATGCTCCTGGTTCTTTGTCATGCAGTTCTTGTTGGTCAATCTTTTCAGTATACTTGTACCTCTTCCTTTTCAGCATTATGGGGAGGTTTTTCCTGTTGTTCTAATGCTTTCTTGGTTCGATTGATCAACTCTTCATGCTTTAGTGTTTCATGTCATCTGTATCTTCGAGTTTAGTTGTTTGCCTTTGTTTTCCATCTGATTCAAGTAGTGTCATTTGAGGCCACTCATGCAGATTACAATCTTCTCTACCTGGTCATGTTATATTTCAATGGTAGTTCTTCAGATCAGTAGTTACTCTTTGACAATGTTTGCAGCTATTTCATGCTTCAATGGTGTTCTTCATTCTCTTTTTTTTGTTCCTATCTTCTGCAACACTCTTGTTTGGAGGCTTCTTAGTCCTTCACTTGAGCTTTCATCTCTTCTTGGAGAGGAGTTTTGTTCCCATAGGGTTTTCTCCTTTTTCTCCACTTACAGAGATTTTATTGTACTTGGGTACCTCATCAGGCTTAGTTGTCGGGACCCATTGTTGCTTTCCTGCATTTTTTACATGTTTTTTTAGTCCTTAATTATTTTTTTAGCTACTCCCTAAGTTCATCTTAAGGGGGGGTGTTAGAGTAATCTTTTGTTAGCTAATAATTATTTATTTAATTATTAGTTCTTTATACTCTATGCTTAAGCTAAACTTAGGAATCTTATAATTCTTTAGGATTTTCTCTTTTAGGGTTTCGAGTATCCTTTTATAAGGATTCTCTCTTTGTAATTTCATAACAACGGCAATTGTTGAATTTGCACAATCAATATGACTCCTCTTTTCTGGATCTTTGAATTCTGGCCTGCATAGCTTTTTTGCTTCTCTCCTTCTGTGACAGGTTTGCAAGCAGGTGATCTTTGGGAGCTGTAGAGTTGATTTTTCCTCAACTCCAATATTTATATTAAATGTGATATAATATATAAATAAAAGATTATATATTATTTATTATATTTATATTTATTTTATACATTACATTATACAATATATACGTTATATTATTCTCATTAAAATCATTTAAATAATATACATAATAACTCCATCAATAATTAAAAAGATTATTAATGCAAAGTCCTTATCCATTTGGAAAAGGATAAGATAAATTGTGTTACTACTAAGTGTTGCAACTTTACTGCCTTACAAATATATGCAAATTTCATAACAAAGGAGTTTGTTTAGAAATTTTGATGGATAATCATTTTATAGGGCACTTGCTTGGTTTCATTTATCGGCTAAGATACCATTAAGAGCCCCCCACATTCAATATGGTATTCATTTTCTTTAAATAGTATGCAATGCATTTTGCTTAAATAAAATATAAGCATGCTTTGTTGTCTTCAACAATGTCACCAAATCTATTTAATGGTAGACATGAATGACAATTTCAAAGGTTTTTGAGGTAGCTACTGCCAGCAATGAAAGTTTTTCTTGTCGAAGGAGATGAGTTTATTTATCTCGGAAATGTCTATACAATATAGTGTTATTTCTATGATGATATCACGAGCATTTTAAACAATAGTAATGAGATTTGTTCTCCATAGTTTTTAGGGCATACATTATGCGTCACCACGTCACTAATTACAATCTAATATCCAAAAAAAAAAAGCGAAAACTATCTATCCTATTTATCCAGTGATCAAAATCATTATTGGTGATACAAGGTTAAACAGTTGTGATTTGTTCAATCATCTTGCAACCTTCTCCATGATTTTTAGCCATTGATTCAAAAAAATAGATCGTCCATTTATAAGAAACACGATCAGTAAAAAAATAAATTTAAACTATAGAATTTTTTATGAAAACTTTTAATTTTATGCATTCATTGGTTAAAACTTAGAAAAAATAATTCAATGAATGCAATAGTATCTTACATTTGGCAAGAACTAATAAGTATATAAATATATATAAAATCAATTAAATTATTAGATAATATTAATAAAGACAATAAATGGACATGAAACCATTTTCAATCATTTATGGACATCACACAAATTTATTTAACACATTTACATAATATCCAAGATCCAATTAACAATAATATGATTCATGTTGATGTTGTGAATGATGTGGTGAGTTATTCAGTCGTTCCACCTATATACAGTGAAATTTAGAAGATTAAACCATTGTAAAACCAACAAAGATCCAACCACATAAACCCTAGTTCTACAATCAAGAATCCACCATACATCAATGAAAAACCTAAAACATGCAAATCACAACAAAATAGAAAGATTATACTATTCACATGTTTGGTAGGGTTTGATCTCCATTATTTTCAATCTCCATTGATCTTGTTTGATATGATTGTTCTCAGATTTTATGTGTGCGTAAGAGCTCAACAAAGAATGAATTATGGTTGTGAAGTCACTTGATTGAATGAAGATTGATTGATCGTTGATTAGCTAGATTGTTGGATTAGGGTTGATAAGGATGAACGAATCCTCTTATATAGAAGACACCTTAGGAAATGGAGGGATAGGATCAAAAGGTGAAAGGATAAATGGTTGACTAGGATTAAAGGGTGCGTAGAGAAAAGGATAAAATATTAGAAAGGTGGTTAGGATAAAATTAAGAGATAAATTACAACGGATGTGGAGGGAAAAAATTAATGAATTAATTAAATAAATAAGTTTATTTAATTAATAGAGGAAGTGGGAGCAATTAAATAAATAAAATATTTATTTAATTTAGGGAAATGGTAATTTAAATAAATTAAAATATTTATTTAAATAGGGAAAGGCTAGAAAAGGATAAATGAATTAATTAATCTATTTAATTAATAAAAGGCTTAGGATAACATAATTAAATAAATAAAAAAATTCTTTAATTAGGCTAGGATAATTTTAGGTGTCTACACCACCAAATCAAAATTTACAAATTTATGCTAATCATTTGTCATCAAATACACAATCTAACAATATAGAATATCAACACTTGAACACACACACACACACACACACACACACACACACATATAACTAGATATCCTATGGATATTGAGTTTTTTTGTTCCTCCTCCCATGCTCATATAAATCCATTTGTGGGAATGACTCAAAAAAAAATACCTCACTTATATCTCTCTAGTTATTTCATTTTATAAGGAGATCCCCAAGAATAACTATTAAGATCCATTTAATGTACAATTCTTCCTCTATGGCCATTCATGTGACTATTTCATCATTGATCTAACTAATTAATACAACATATTCACAAAATTTATTTTGTGATTGCAATTCAACAAAATCAACCATGCACATTCAGGTGTAGGATTGGAGATGACTAATTGTGTCCTTATGAATAGTTTGGAAATTACCATATTTCATCTTTGATTGGGGCTTAAGAAAGTGTATGTGTTCTTCATATTACACCTCCATCAAATAAATTCTCTACTACTTATAAATCCTTGGTTAGAGAAACTAAAGGCAGTACCCTCTAGTGCATTGATTTTTGTAATATTTTTATGGATATAAATTTGTGAAAGTCAAGAGAGATGGCTATGTCCCTTTTTCTAAGTTTCCATTTCACAATTGAGAATTATGTTACAACTCTTAAGAATATTTTCTATGACCACAAGTGTAAGGAACATCATATTGAAGCTCCTTATGAGCATAAAGATAGGGCTCATTAATCAAATGGATGTATAAAGAGAGAATTGCGAGAATATGGAAAGAAGAAAAAAAGAGCAAATGAAGCCATCTACATTACCTCCCAAAGTACATCAAGAAAAAAAGCCAAGTTACAAGTCTTGTCCTCCACAAGTAAATCAAGAACAAGAAAAATGCATATACCAAAGCAAGGAAGTTCCCATACTTATCCTAACATTCCAAACAAAAAAATTTTATATCAAGATACTATTATTACATCTTTTGAAGGTACCACCTTGGGTTCCAATGAATAATTAAAAAGAAAAATCAAAAGCACAAGTTTAACCCACTCCTAAATTGAAATAATAATAAATTATCAAGGGTGTATTTCTTATTTCACACATATCAAACACATTTTCTAAGTATATTGCACCATACCATCATAAGGTACAACTATTTGTAGGTAGTTTTGCTTCCCATGATTATGACAAGGATGATCTCCTTGATGATGAAAATGTAGTTAGTTGAGATCTATGTTCCCTATATTTTTTGTGTAGTGTAGTAAATTGTATCCCTTTATAATTTCACACTTAGTTTGGACCCTATTTGAAAATTGTGCCTAATATGTACTTAATTTATGTCTGATTATGCTCAATTATAGGACCATTTATGTTAAATTGGTGTATTCCCCTATTCATGACATTTTTCTTGGCTCAAATTGCTAGGACTAGGGTGCTTGTGGCCTCTGTCCAAGGATTTTGGCCTTGAAATTTAAAATATTAACGTCTTTGCAAATAGCAGGAATTTTCCCTTCGATATTGGACCTCCCTAAAAATTAAACCCAAAAAGGTGTAAGTTGGATATAAATACAACTCCCTCTCTCATTCCAAAGTATAAGTAACACAATTCAATTCCTATGAGAATTCAATCAAGCATATTTGAGTCAATTGAGCACAAATCTATAATTAAGGAGCAAGAGGCACTCAAGTCCACATCTTTGTTTCAATAGTCATGATCAACTTCGATGAATTACTCCATGATGAAGACATGCATTAACATCTTCTAAGCAACATCAAACCTTATTTTAGACTTCATGTGAATGGTTTCATATTTGAGTTTATTTGTCAATTCAAGTATTTTTATTATTACTTTAGCTTGTTTCCTCTTAAGGAAAAGCTCCCTTTCTCAACAATAATAGTTATTATGGAGGTAGGAACGCCAACACTAGTTTTATAACTTAGGGAAGCCCCTATAGAACACAATCCTTGCTTTTCATATTTTCAAGTTCAAATCTAACATTAGAGAGTGCTACAAGAGTGCAGAGCAAACTGTGACAGACATTCTCATATTTGGAATAGACAAAAACCCCTAGACTAGGGTGCCTAACACACGTGCCTAACTATGTTCGACTAAATTTCTAAGAGATGGACCTATTTGACCACCTAGTTGAAAATTTGCTCCTTTTTGTTTGCATAAAATTAGGGAATCCAACACACCAGTCTAGTAGTTACAAGCTTAACTTTCAGTTCCATGTTCCTTTCTATGTCCTCTTTCTAGATCTAACCTATTGTATTTTCTTTATGTTTTGTAGTTTGTAGTTGTTGAAAGTTATAATTCTCCTATCATTATTCTAAATATAAATATACATTTTATAATCACAAATCCATGGCAACAAAGGAACATTAATCCAAAGCTTTCAACTCTCTTGTAAGGACTATACATGAACCTTATTATTGTTCCAATAATATGCTATGAAGATTTGAGATCTCAGTTTGCACCCATAGGCTAAGATCTCATTTACATACAAATCATTGTGAAACATGAATATGTACTTTATTTGATGATGTTTCCTACTTGGACACCATATATTTATAACATTGTCCACTATTCAACTATATTGATTATTTACTTTCATACTTTTCCATATGAGTGCTATGATAATGATCATTATTCGTGATCATATGCTTTACCAACAATGATCTTTCTCTATGATAACTATAAGGTTGTTGATGATTACCAAGTTAACATCTTGTGTTCTATGTTTTTTCATGATATAGTGCATATGTTATCATATTCCATGATTATTATCCAGTTATTCCTAATAAGTTTATCATGATGACACTTAACAAGCCCTTGTGGTTAGAAGATTTACAAGATATCTTTAGAAAAAATTAATCACATGTTACTAATTCTTATCTTTTTTCCATGGTAACAAAATCTTTCTTCCATAATATTGCTTGGACTGTTGTTTGTCGTAGGCAAAAAGGTAATTCTCCCAATACTCTTCCTCGAGTCATGGGTGTTTATTCCCACTCTTGAGGGTTCTTAATTGTATTGCTATTGTGTTTTTGAAAGTCTTTTTCACCTTTGTATTACACAGTGATCTTGTGACCTATTGTTGATGGCATGTTCGACTTGAATTTGTATAGGGTCAACACCCTTGTTTTGTTGTTTATTTTTAAGTTTCTTATGGGTTGTTTGTATAGATGGTCAGCATACTTGTTTTGTTGCTTTTAATAATCAAAAACAAAATCTTGTCTATATCTCTTATGTCTCTCTTCTACAAGTTCACATTAACCTCGTTTATTGATGTTATGCTAATATGTTGTAGTCATGTGATTATGAAGTTTATGATTTTCATGATACCTCATTATTGTTTGATCTCACTATATTAACACTTTATAGCTATATTTCTTTCCCTATTAGGGACATTACTAGAGGCATATTCTAGCCTACCATTCATGGTTCTTTTATGAGAATAGCTACTCCAATTTGGTGTTTATCTTATTTTTTATATATATTTTTTCTCCTCAAACTTCATCTTTCTTTGTATACAACTAATTAGCGGGGAAAATGTGAGGTCAATAACATCCTTCCTATTAGATGACTACCATATGGTTCAAAGTTCTCAATGTAGAGAATCACCTCTTTGTGTTCCCCTAGGTATTACATATTGTAGACACTTAAATTTGACTGATTAATTTAATCAAATCAAATATCCTAAGCCATCTATATTAATTGAATAATTCTTATTATTTCATTAAAATCAAGAATTCCTTTCGGCTAAATTAATTAAATAAAGTCATGCCCCTACCCATTAATTAATTAATTTCTTGAATAATTAACCCTTACCCCTTTTCTTCTAATCTTTAAATTAATTAATCAAATTAATTACTTCCCATTTTACATCCCCTTATTTAAATTTAATTAATTCAAATATCCCATTTAGGTCACATGTCTCCTAACCTAAACTACCCTTCTAACCTAACCCCTAATCTAATCCATGGGTTCTAACCAAACCTATCCTCCCAACCAACCTTATCCTATCCTATCCTAACCTCCCCTCACATGTGTGTGCACATGCATAATTCCCTAATTTCCTTAATATTAGGAAATTTGAACCTATTTTAGGTGGCTTCCTCCCAAAATGGGCATGTGTCCTTGAGGGTACATGTCAAGCCCCTTCTTGACATTTGTCCCTCCAAGGGACACATGGCTTCCCTTGTTGAGCTAGTGTGGAATCTTATTCCACATGGCATACTTAGGGTTTCCACTTGTCCTCCTTGAGGAAAAGTGTTGAAATTGCATAATACCTACCTCTCCTCCCAATTCCTATTTAATTCCCCCTCTTTTTCAAGCAAATTCTCCACTTTTCACACAATACATTGTTATAATGCAAAATTTCATACACACTTGGCATGTCCATATCATCATCATGCTAAAATTCACCCATGTTATTGCAACCCTGCCCCCATAATGCATCAATTATATCCCATCCTCTCATCCATCTTTTCGGCTTTTGAATCTCATCTCAAATGGCACATCATGGAGCAATATCGAGCAATTACTACTTCAATGAGAACACATCCTACCACGGGATAAGAAAATCAAGGAGTCAAATGAAGTTTTGCATTTCATTGTTTTATATCAATTATACTTCTTTTGCTTTCTTTCTAATATCTTGATCATGAGGTGTTTGAGCTAATTGAGTTTTCCTGGTTGTTATCACAAGTTTTGGATATTTCATATTTGCACATGATTTCCTTCACACATTTTTGTTATTGTTTGAGTGCTTTTTTGGCTTGTAGATCAAAATTTGCAGAAAAGGGGCTTTTTATGGGCAGTTTCAAGACTTCTATGCCTATGTAGCAGAGAATTGCACTTGTGTTGCAAAAAATTGTGCATGTGCAGTTTGCACATGCACTACAAACATGTGCCTATGCAGCATCAAATTGTGCATGTGTAGTGTTCTGAGGCAGTTTGCTATAGTTGACTTACCTTGCAGATTTGCTCAATTTTTATATTTTTTGGGGTTATATAATAGGTCTTTTCATTGGTAAATCAAGTTAAAATAAAATAATATAATCCTAATTAGGCTTTGGTGGATGAACCATAATCTTTCATACTTAGTTTCATGCAAATTTGACTTAAAAAGAACAACAATTTCTTAATTTGGGGCTTTTAAATGAACACAAATCTTTCAATTCTGCTTCAAAGCTAGTTTCAATTGATCTAATTAGGATTCATTAAGTTTTAATGAACTCATGTAGTCCTAATTAGGAAGGTAATAAACAACAACTTTTCACTTTAGGGTTATTAGGGTTTTAGGTTTGCTAAGTTCTACATGTCACTTAGATAAGCTTGATTTTTTTGTATTTCTTGATTTATGAGTTTCATTTCCATCCTTAGAAGTGGATTCATCATGGGAGTTATAAAATTGATTAATATATTGCAATCATAGTGGATTTTAAGGTCAAATAGGGCAATTTTTTTCAAAATTAGGGTTTTACATGCTCATTATGGCTTCAATTTTGTAGGGATCACTTGTTGTCTGATTAATTTTCTATGTTTTGTATAGGCACTTCAAACCTATGCCTATGTTGAAACAAATTGCGCCTATGTAGTTTGCACAGGCACTGAAAACCTACGCCTATGTAGCAACAAACTACGCCTATGTCAAACTATTATGCGCTTGTGTAGAGGTAGAACTTGAGATATAATTGTTTATTTTAGCTTTCAAACATATTAATTTCACTTCATTATTAGAGCTTAGGCTTTTGTATTATTGATATTTTGTGCAGCAATTTGGCAATCATTGGGAGAAGACCTAAAAGCATAAACTATTAATACAATCTGATGCAAGACGTTGTCAAAGACATAAATGTTGTCACGAAGGATGCACCTGCTTTCGCCAAGCAAATCAATACCAGTACTTGAGCAATCTCGTGCAACATGAAAATGAATCTTGAGTTGTGGGTGAACTCAAAATGAGAAACAAATCTCCAGTTTATGGGTCGGCTCCCTTTGAATACCTCCTAAAACTAATGAAGGGTGTGGAAAAGAATAAAAAATGGTTGGAAAAACTAAAAATTTAAACTATTCTAGGAGGTGATGCACCAAGTTGATATCTAAATGACTAAAATTCTTCCTCAAACCACCAATTTGCACAATGAAACTCCTAATTCATTATCCATAAATATTTCATGCAAAGGATCTTAAATTCAATCAATTTGACAGGAAAGAGACCTTTCTCAACCAACAAGACTGAATTAAATGAACACAAACCATAACATGTGATCTTATGTATGAGACAAAATTTGAAAGGCTATAAAGCATAGCACAATAAAATACTCTCAATCCTGCATCCTGAAATGGAAGGCAAAAATCTGAAACCTTTATTCTAAAATTTGTCATAAACTGCAAGGTGGGCTATAAGAAGAATTCTCTGCAATGAGCATGAGAATAATCATCAAGAACTAAGTAAAAAGCTAAAAAAAAACCTCTATATACAAAAAACTAGGGTATGCAAACCCTAATCAAGAACTGCACTCCCAAAAAGCTAACTAAAGTCTAAAATCCGACCTCAGAAGAAAAGCCTGAAAAATAGGTGTCAAATTTGCATGAAAAGATGTTATAATGACGTCAAAATATCCAAGTCAATATGAAACCCCAAAATAATTTCAAAATAGCCTCAAATTGTTGATAATTGTCCTCTGTCCACTGAAACTGCTACTGTAACACTCAATCTATCCTATGCATTATTTGTGTAAAAAAGGGAATTTATAATAAATATTAAAGCATAGTCAACATGACTCTCATTTTTATAATTTAATATATTTGCATGACTTCACCCTTTATTATGCATATGTAATAAATATTAAAGGTGATTTATAAGAACACCACTTTAATATTTATTTTACATTACTTTGATTATGCTTTCATGTATAGAGTAGAAAAAGTCCCTAAGTGCACTTATTAATTAATTATTTTTCATTTAAATAAATTAACACCAAACAAAAGAACAATGAATCATTCATGATGTTCTTGCAAAGATGGAGACGACCCCGAACCATACCTAAAAAGGAGAAAATGGAAATCTTTATAGACAATCTTAATGACAAGATGAGCTATCAAATTAAGCTACAATGTCTACCTAGTTTTTAAAAGTTGATCAAAAATGGAATCCAGATAGAAGAGGCCCTAATCAAAAAGGGAACTTTAGAATTTTCTAAAGAAGGTGCTAGTTCATCAAACAACAACTATAACAACAACAACTACAACAACTCAGACAAATCCAAATTTTGGACAAGAAATAAGAATGTCGTCAATGATGGTGTAGTAGATGTTATTCATGTTAAATCAAAACAACTGGTACTTAACTTATCAGGTACTACTCCAACGGACACTCATCAAGGAACTAATTGTAGACACCTAAAATTGTCATGTCTAATTAAATAAATATCTTTATTTATTTAATTACTTTAGCCTAATTCTTCTGTCAATTAAATAAATCTTTATTTATTTAATTAATTCATTTACCCTCTTCTAGCCTTATTTCTCATTTAAATAAATACATTTATTTATTTAAATTATCCTTTTTCTAAATTAAATAAATACTCTTATTTATTTAATTGATCCCACTTCTTCTATTAATTAAATGAATCTTTATTTATTTAATTAATTCATTAACCTTTTCCACCTATGACACATGTCATTCATCTCTTAATTCATGCACTACCTACCCTCTCATTATTTTCTTATTTCTTCTACCTACCCTCTAATCATAGCCGACCATTTATCTTTTACACCTCTTAATATCATCCCTCCATTTCTTATGGTGTCTTCTATATAAGGAGATGATTCCTTCATTATCAACCCTAACTCAATTGTGCACTCGACTACACTACATCGTTTACATGTGATCCTACTTGCAACCACATTTTCGTTCTTTGTTGAGCTCTTGTGCACATATAAAATCTAAGAGCAAATATATCAAGCAAGATCAATGGAGATAGGAAGAATGGAGATCCAAACCCTATTGGACATGTGATGGTATAATCTTTGTGATTTCATTTGATTTGCATTGTCTTAGGTAATCTTCATATGTTATGGTGGATCTTTGTTGGTGTTAGGCTAGGGTTTTGTGGTTGAATCCATTTGGTCTTTCAATATTGTTGTTATCCATTTTCACCATATACATTTTGGCACGCCCGGTGGGACTCTTGTCCCTTTTGCATTTAACATTTTTTGTTGTAGATTTTGTGCTTTGAAGTTGCAGATCTGACATTTCTAACAACATTTTGATATTTTCACGTCTGCGTACTTTCGGATTGCATTTTTTTATTTTCTGTCGCCTCTGCGACATCTAGAATCACGTTTGCGTCCTCGACAGTATTTTATTTTGCTGCAGATTCTGAAAATCATGTATGTGTTCCCTAGTCGCGTCTGTGGAGTTTCCAGGCGCGTCTACGTCCAGGAGTCGCGTCTGTGTTCTGGAACCGCATCTGTGTCGGCTTTAGGCACGTCTGCAAAATTTTATAGCGTTTGTGTTTCTAATAATCGTGTCTATGTGAATTTGTTACATTTTGGGTTTTTCTTTGATTCGGTTTTGCGTCATTCAGATTTCAGATTTGGTTTATTTTGAGCTAACATCTTCAAATCTAGCTAACAAAATTGGTACAGTTTGTCTTGAAAGCAAAATCATTTTGTCGAAGGCCCCTATTTCACAAAGTCTTTTGGATCTAAAATTTACCTAACTTGTGTGCTTGCAGGAAGGGGTGATTATTTGAAACAATCCAAACTACTAACAAATTTTTGTTGCGAGACCTTGACAAGGATTTTATTTTGATCTTTATTGTGTGCCTTGTTTTCATAGATTAGCAAACACTTCAATTGGTGCACTAAAATTGAACCATTGTCTTTTGTGTTGAGCAATAAGCTCTTTTTGTTTAATCTTTAGAGGGCCTATCTCCCCGTGTGGTCATTGGGACTACTAGTGAGGAGAGAACGACCCAAGTGGTAGCAAAAGAAAAGCCATCTTCTTCCAAACCACTATAAATAACTGTATTCATGGTGAAAACTATGGATAACATGTGCTGATTAGTTCATACCGACACTATGTCTCCCCATAAACCCATTTGATCAAATTTATTTGATCAGTTGTAGGGTGTAACCCCTACCGGTTGGGAGCCTTCTGTATTTACAGAGCTGAAAGTGCCGCATGTATGGCCACATGAGTGGATGCCCTTACTAGCACCTTTTTGTTTTAGAAGCCAAAATCCTTCTAGTTGTTGGGGCAGGAGATCAAACCTCTGGTAGCAGCCCACACACATACGGTTCTTAGTAAAGATAAAAAGTTCGCCATGAGGAGTTTTTGTGGGGACTGATGCTTGGCTTCCTCGAGAAGTGAGTTTCGAGGGTGGAGCCAGTGGGGTCAAGCATCTAAGTATCGGCTCTGAATAGCATAGCCTCGGGGGAAACTCCATGTGGGATCAACAATTATTGTCTTGGCCAACCATAAGAATTGTGCTTGACTTATTTTGAACAATCAAACATTCAAGACCAAACACCAAAACATTGTGTCTTTTGTGTCTTCAAGTGTATGCAAAACAATTTTACATCAAACAAAACACTTTTCTTTGAGTCATTTTGATTCTAAACACTTGAAAACATTGAGTCCTCGTCAACACTGTGTTCTCTTGTCACGAAAAACAGTCAAACATTCATATTTGGTCACAACAAAACAACTTCACAGATTGAAAAAATTGCACAAAGTTTGCAGAAACGTGTCTATGTCTAACAAAACCGCGTCTGGGTCATCTAAACATGTCTGTGAAGGGAAGAAACGCGTCTGTGTCTTTTGAGCAACATTGCAGCATCTCAAAAACGCGTCTGTATCTGACAGAACCACATCTATGTCATTTAAGCAGGTTTGTGTCTAACAGAATAGCATCTATGTCCTTTAAGCGTGCCTGGGAAGTATACAGGCACGTTTGTGTTCAGGATTGAAAACTTTCATAATTCAGCAAACAAGAATAGTCAATTTCAGACTTATTGAGCTTCATAGGTTATCTCTCTGGGTTTTCCATCTAGCATTCAACCTATCTTTGGGTCTCACAAAGTCCATCATTGCTTTACACCTTACATTATGTAATGCCCATACCCTAGTTAGACTTGTAAGACCCATTTGACCATGATTGACTTCCTATGTGGCATTCTTGAATAGTAGGTTAACCATGGTGGAATGTGTAGTTTAGATAATATAAATAACTGTGCATACTTATTATTGTGCTTTTGCATCGATTTTCATGTAAATGTAATTGTTCCTAACCCTTGTGTTGAATCTTGAGCTAATGCCTTCATTGAATATGTATTTGTATATGCATGCTTGTATGAATTCGTGAGTGCAGGAGATTTCAGGTACAACACCGCTTAGGGCAAGGTTCATCTCCTTTGGAATTTGCAAGGTTGAGTATGCTCCTTCATCTTTTGAATTCGGATTTAGTGGTCATATAACTCTCGTTTTGCCTTAGCCATGGTTAGGCGAGCATCGTGTGTGGATTCGTGGGGCTTTCTTTTCTTTGGGATGTGTGTCGAGAGACTTGGAGGACTTCCTCGATTTGCATGCCCTGCACGAGGTAAGTGAGGTTTGTTATCCTAAGTATTAAATTCAAATTTATGAGTAGACGAGCACATTAGAAATTTAGAAATTTAAATGGGTAGCTTCCTTTATATGATTGATCACTAATTTAAGAGATTGCTTTAAATTATTATTGTAGCAAGCTTAAGGTATATAACTGGGGTTAGTGTGCTCATTTACGCATTTGTAACATTTATGCATTTGTAGTTGAGAAATTAGAATACATAAGACTCTTGCATTAGATTAGTCATTTATTTAAAAATGTCGCTTTATTATGTTATAGCGAGTTAATTTAATAGCTCATTTTAAAATAATGAATTTAATGAGTTATGCGTTTTGGAAAGGAAAAATTTTTAAGTCATTTGGGAGATAGAAATAGATTACTCATTTTCGCATTTTGGAAGAAAAAGGGGTAAATTATTATTATTTAAACGAAATTATTTTCTCTTTACTTGTAAAGTCGATATAGTATAAAAGCTTGATTTTTAGAAAATTAAATTAATCAAACATCTTACCCGGTCAATAGTTCCGAAATATAAAAGTAGGCCTAAAATTAATATTGAGGAATTAAAAATTTAAAACTCGAAAAGAAATAGAAGCATTTTAATTTTAATAGGGAAAACAAAGAAGATGTAATAGAGAATGGTAATGAATGACTCCCATTTGGATTTTCACCTATTTTATTTTAAAAATAAAATGCCTAAATTCAAAATTAAAAATTTAGGGCAAAATTAGGGTTTTTCTTTTTAACCTAGTTTTGTAAGCATTTTGGGGGTTCTTTTGGCTTGGGGAGTTTGTGGGAGAAAAAGGAGGGATTTGCATTGAAGCAGCAGATTGGGGAAGCTCTTCATCAAGATTCATGCCCGGAATTTGCACTATGAGGTAGGATTCGAATCCACTACCTTATTTACTTGTTGAATACAAAAAAATAGTCTTATCCATGAATGATTTTGGGGTTTAGTTTTCAGTTTACTTTCAATCTTGGTTGTTCTTGAATCAAACCCTCATTCTTGATGGATTTTTGTGATTTTTAAACTTGTTAGGAAAACTTTCTCTCATAATGGAGATTTTGGTTTAAATCTGGAAATGTCTTTGAGGTGTTGTAATTCCTCTTATCTTTTGTGTGTTTAACCTGTTTGTGTTTTAAAAAAAAAAATGTTATTATCAAATATCTTGATACCTAAAATACAGTTCGTTTAAAGCGAACTTATGATTTTGAGCCTGTGCGTTTTTTTTAATCTTTTATGATCATACTGTGGCGGGCGTTTTGGTTTTCATTGTTTCGAACCTGAATGTAAAAAAAAAAAAAAGATAAAAGTTAACGAACTGGGCGGAGGTTTTTTTTATGTTAGAAGAAGCCTTTGTTGGGGTTGGAGGGCGGGGAGCGGAGCTCCACCCGCTCCTCCTCCCCTCCCCTTCCCCCACTCGCCTCCCCGTCTGCTTCCCCCGTTCGCCACCCCGTTGGCTCCCTCCTCCGCTCGCGTGTATAGGGAACGGCGGCCGCGGCACTGCGGCGGCCGCAGGGCGTCGCGGACCTGCGACCACCGCAGTGGCGCCGCCACACGATATTCCCTGCGTTAGGGCTCACTAGGGTTCAGCTATTAATTTTAAAATGTTTTTTTAATGACATGTTTGCTTAGTAATTTTTAAGTATGTTTAAATCTCGTCATTTTTTTTATGGGGTTTTCATGGAAATCAAAAAAAAAGATGTTTAGAGATGTGAATTGATTTTAAGCAATATTGTCTTTTAAAAGAAAGGGAGTTGAGATTTTAGTTTGGGTGAATAACGTCTTTAAAAAAAAAAGGATATAGGCGTGTAATATATTTTTAAAAAAAATAATAAAATAAAATAAGGAAGAATTCAGATTAATAAAGGAATTTAAAATTTGTATAAGGGATTTTAAAATCCAGTCTCCTTGATATTATCTAATCTTAAATTCAGATCTTATCCTATTTAATTTCAAATTAGTAAATAACATATTTGGATTTTATTTTTTTTGAGAATCAACATATGGAAAATCCATACACCAACACAAGTTTTTAATTTTCATAATGATTACATCATACCCGAGTTAATTCTTATTATTAACATGGACGAAATAGTTATGGTGGACCAATACGAATTTTTAAATAAAAGTTAAATTATCAAATCCGTAAACTTGATCGACATTAATGATTAGACAGATATGGTAAACGAACATTTCTACCGGATAATTGCTTATGTAGGTTTAAATTTCTATAATAGAATTTGGTTATGAAATGGCTAGACTTGTTGTGATAGTGGTTGGTTATAAGTCGGTCAAGCCCCTAGTTAGGCTACCGTCAAACAAGAGAATCTAGGTTTGTTTGTTTTCTTTTGTCATGATTCAAATGACCCACTTTTAAAAGGGATCACTATGTAATATTCTAACGAGGTAGATGTTGAATAGTGTATGTGTTCGCCTAAAAGGCAGAGTTGTAAAGACATGTAAATATGTAACCTTAACTATATATAATACCAAAAGGGTCTTGCAGTTGAGCAAACCCGGAGATGTAGCCCATCCGGGGTGAACTCCGAGATCATATCTGTGTTATGCGATGTTTATAGCGTGCATTGTTTTATGTTTTAAATTATCATGAATGGTTATATTCTTGCATAAGTGTATGGTGGAAATTTAATGAATTTAAATTTAAGTGCATAACATTAAACATCTGGATAAATGTAGTTATGTAAGTTCATAAAACATTGTGAATTATGATTATGGCAAGTATTTAAGATATTGTAATTAAAGTTATGGAAAGGAGTATTTTGATAAGGTTAATTTAACGTAGTAATAATAGAAGGAACCTTGCTAGATTACATTATTGGATTAACTTGTTATTAAGTATATAAATGGAATGAATGTAAAAAGGATACAAAGTTAAAATTTATGTCACAATTCTTAGATTGGAATCTAAAAGATGAACATCATATAAATATCTATCTTTTACCTTAGTAAATGAATCACGCCATGTCAATTATGTTTCATTACATTGGATGAACTTGTTAAGTCATTTCACGTTTTAATCTTAACAATAATCCTCACCGGATAAATTTGATAATCGTGTGGACTCAATTAGGTATTCACGTTGTATATTGGATGAATATACTTAGTAATTTAAGTTGTAAATATAATCAATAATCCTCACCAGATTTATTTTAAAATAGGGTGAACTCAATTAGATATCCATATTTTAATCCTCATAAAAGGAATCCCTTATGATTGTTAAAAGTGAACTAAAACGAAAAAAATATATATATATATATAATTGATTAGTTGTTTATACATTAAATCCCAGTAAAAGTATCTCTCTCATTTTAAGTTCATTTAACAAAAAAAAAGAGAGAGTGATATGTAATCAGGAATTTGTATTTTAATCCTTATAGAAGAATGTCACTATGATCTTAATATTCGAATCTCGAAATGATGATTGTCATCTAATTAACGATACTTTAATCTAAAGGATGTTTCCGTTGTCCTAATGCATATACATCTTAATGAAGTAGTCCATTTATTGCATTATTAAAACTTCAAATGAATCCTATGGCTACTCACATTTTACCTTCATAAAAAGAACTTCAATTCATCAGTTGGCTATGCATAAAACCAAATGAAGGGATCTCACTCTAATTGTTGTAGTTAATCCCTAAGGAACGAATTCTTCTTATTAACCATATCTTTTAATATTTAAGAAAGATATCAAATGTGGGTGAATAGTTTAAAATCAAATGAAGGAACCCTCGTTTAATTAATCGTAGTTTAACCTTAAATGAATGAATCCCATTAGGCATATTTTTAAACATTAAAGGATGAAATCAATTGTGAATGGATACCACAAACCCAAGGAATGAACATCATTATATTAATCACATGAACCCTTTTGGGGGCCTCTTAATGTAATTATGAATTAAAGTGCAATGAATAAATAACTCCTCAATGGCCTCCTAACCACCAAAGTAAATGAACGCCTCCTAAAATCTTAAGATGTCATATCTTTGAACACATATGTAATTAAGATCTATGCATTATCTCGTAATTAAGATATCCAGATTTATGGATCTATTGCCGCAAGATGAGTTAGGTGTAAGGTTGTGTAATCACGTTGGGAAACTCCTTAGGATCGTCTTATCCTTCCGTTGTGTTATCTAGATAGAGATAACTTTGAGATAACTTCAACCTATCTTAATATGGTAACTTCTCATTAACGCTCTTAGTTGTTATTTAAAAAAAAAAATTTACACTCTATTTGAGTGTTTTTAACTTAAACCCTTCGGGGTTTCCTGGCGGGGCATGACACATTACATTCACATTTGTCTAAACTTGAATCAAAAGGTCACTTGCTTGTCCTCATCTTATTTTGTCAACACACTACATACAACAACATTTTGCTAAGTGGTCCCTCATCAAGGTCTATCACCTTTGGGTCTCATTTGGTCTTACTTAGAGTCAAGGTCAACTTACCTCATCAAGGGAAACTATCCTCTCTTTGGAAGCCACACCTACTCTACTACATACATACTTGGTCTTACACTTTGGACATTGCAAGTAAACCTCAAATTCATTTACATTCCATCCAACTCTTGGTCTTCCATACTCTTTTCCATTTTCATCTAGTCTCACACATCTTGGTCAAGACCTAGTCCATGGTTGAAACTCGTTCCCAAAAATCTAGGAGAGAAACTAAAGAGGCTCAAGAGTCCACAAACATGAGTTCCTATGAATATGACAATGATATCTTTTTCAATTCTGTTCATACTACATTACCTGACATGGATGCCTATAGAAACAATCCAAATGTTGAGAACATGGACACTACAAACAAAAATGGTACACAAAATGACAATATGGACAATATTTCAGTACATTCAAAAGAAGTGGAAGACACCGTTATGAATCCCCATTTCAATCAATTGGTTGAGGAAATAACGAGGAGAGATAGACAATACTTTCTACTAGTGATGGCACAAAGTGGAGCCAAGATCCCTCATGATTTTGACATGTCTCAAATAATGGAACATAGACCTTTGCAACAAACTCACTCCAACATGGATCAAAGGAGGCCTAATAGTGGAGGCAATAGAGGACCACATATGGTGCTTGAATCACCATCATCTTTGTTTCAAAAACCGGAGGTCCCATACACACATGGTCAAGCATGTGATACTCACCTTCGCGGACCATTGTGGAGGTCTTATGCAGAAAAATATACTCAATCACATATCAATGCTAAGTATCAACCACCAAAGCAATTGGATATCCAAAGGCATGCTCAAAATTTGGACACAAGGAAACCCCACGTCAAATTTGGGGGCAACACATTAGAACAAATGCATGACATGCATGTAGAGTATGGTATACATGGACAAAGTAGATATTCCATTCCTCATCATGACTCTATACCAAGTGGTCCATATACGCAGCATCATTATAGACCTCCTCCATATGAACATGTGTACGATCAATATCATCCATATATGCAACATCCTCCTCCTCCACCCAATGGTTCAGGAATGGGATATGGTCCAAGAAGTCGATCTCCACCTAAGAACAATTTGGAACAGAAAATCAAGGATTTACAAAAAAAAATGGAGGACATAAATACACCAAAGCCAAAAAAACAATGAGAGACATATGTCCCTATCCATTTGACAAGAGCATTCCAATGCCTCCATTTCCTACACACTTTGTGACACCTAAGTTTGATAAATACAAAGGAAAAGGAGATCCTAAGGCACATATAAGATAGTATTTCACAGCTTGCATTGAGGTAGCAGTAGAAGAGACATATTTGATGAGATTATTCCCACAAAGCTTAAGTGATCAAGCTATGGAATGGTTCTCCCAACTTCCACCTGGTATTAAGTCATGGGGTGACTTAGCAGAGGCATTTATCCAACATTTCTCATACAACATAGAGACGGACATATCAGTCTCTGCTTTGTGCAACACCAAGAAAAAAGATGGAGAATCTTTTTCATCATTTTTACAAAGATGGAGGAATTTAGCCAGCAGATGCTCTTGTGAAATTCCACAAAAACAAATGGTAGAGATGTTCACCTAGAATGTTAACAAAGACATTGGTTATGATCTAAGAAAAGCTTGTTTGTCCACCTTCAAGGATGTCATTGAAAAGGGCTTAGCAATAGAAAAAGTCCTAATTGAACAAGGAATTATTTAGATATTCAAAGAAAACAAAGGGGACTTTAAAGGAAAAGATAAGCCAAGATTTTGGAATAAAAACAAGAACACAGTCAATGATGGTGTTGTGGATGCCAATACGGTACGACCAAAAATCATTTTTTTTTGGATCAAGTTCTACAAACAATCAAGTGAATACTCAAACAACTTCCAAGTCACGAAGGAAGTACACCCCATTGGGAGAACCACTTGAGCAGTTTTCAAGAAGCTAGTGGCAAACAAGGTAATCACAGTTCCATATTTTCCTCCATATGAACCAAAGGTCAAACCAAATTGGTGGAATGATGATGAGTATTGCGAATTTCACAAGAGCAAGGGTTATAAGATAGGAAATTGCCATCGACTGAAGAACATCATACAAGATCTCATTGATAGAGGTGACATTGAGATTGAAGGACATTCATCCAATCAAGAACATGAGATGTTTAAGGAACCATTCCTAAAGCATGACAAAGGAAAATCTAAAGCCACAGATGACCAAACCAACTATACTAGAGCATCCTATAACTATGATTCAACTATCAATCACATTTCGATGGATAATTATGTCTCTACCATTATCATCAAGGACAAAATGCCTGAGACTTCTACCCAAAGACCCAAGATTGTCCTAAAAGGCATTGGATCTTCTTCCGAACCTACCCCTGAATGTAATGTTACAACTCGTTGAGGTAAATTTACTTTGCAAGGTCCTCCAGCTAAAAATACTGCTTCCTCGACAACCAAGCCTGAGTATGACCTTGTAGAACAGTTAGGGAAGACACCCACCCTCATTTCCATCCTTGAGCTCTTACGCATATCCCCCATGCATAAAGCTATCCTTGACAAAATTTTGAGAGACACTGCTATCCCTACTGATCTGAATGTGGACCAGTTTCAAGCCATGGTGGGATACCTTTTTGTTCCACACTCCCTTAAATTCACAGAAGCCGATGACACCTCTGTAAGTCAACCACATAATGTACCTTTACACATTGAAGCCTTCATACACAAACATCGAATAAAATGAGTCCTGATAGATGGAGGAGCAAGTCTAAACATTTGTACATTGAGCACTATTAAACAATTGGGATATTCTGATAAAGTTGTGAATTCTACAAACAAAATTACCATCAAGGCATATGATGATGAAGAATGTTCATCCAAGGGCACAGTCACCTTACCTCTTAGAGTTGGGCTAGTTACGAAGGATGTGGTTTGTCAAGTCCTAGACCTAGATCTCACATACAATATATTACTAGGACGTCCTTGGATTCATGAAATGAGGGCAGTCCCATTTACATATCATCAATGCATTAAGTTTCCTCACAATGGAGTTGAGATAACAGTTAATGGTGATCCTAATCCATTCATATACTGCAATAACTTGAGACCGAAAACTGAGACAATTATTCCAAGTAATAGGGAAGTTGTCCCTTCTTCTACATACATTGATCCTGAATCATTAAAACCTTCATCCTCAAAACAAGGTGAGCTTAAAGCCAAATTTCAGGACAAGGGCATGGGTGAATACACTTTGAATCAAACCATGTACTTACAACAAGTCATGAGTTCACCAAAAGAATATGGAAGACCACATCCTAATAAGAAGGTATCTATCATTATACTCAAATGGGACCCTACTATCTTTCAAAGATGGGGTGAACTGGAAGAGGAAGACTTATACAAAATGCTTTACAAAGACCCTGAATATCATACACAAGATCACATCAGCATACCATGTGAAAAGTATGGCAAAGGGTTCAAGATCCTATAAAAATTTGGGTATGATAGAAAAAGCCCTCTTGGCTTAAGAAAGGAAGGCATCATTGAACCTTTACAACCTGAATTGACATTCATAAAGGAACGCTCGAAGGGACTTGGTTTTGTGACTTCCAAGGTCCACACTCAAAGGAAAGAAGAAGCATTACAAATCAAAGCTGCCAAAATTCAACAAGAGAATCGCTTTTCCATAGACTCCAATGAATGGGAATGGGGTTCAGACAAATCCTCCAGTGACTATGAGCTCGCCGAGACATTTAGAGAACTAGGTGAACCCACAGAAGAAGAGGAATTTTATAGAAAATTCAAAGTTGGTCAAGAAACAATCTCAGAGGATCCCAAACAATCCTTGCCTCTAGGTTCCAGATCGAAATCACATAGAATGAGAACACCTGTCCCAGAATGCGCTACTAGTGATGACAATTTGGATTCGTTCATGATCGAGACTGATAAGGAGAGTGCCAACGATGACCTTGATAACTACCTTGACATACCTGAATATAATTGCATCTTCTCTCTTAGCCCCGCTAACTTCGAAGACATCAAAGGACTTCCCCTTGTTCACCACCAACATATTGACTGAGACCATGAAGGACCTGCACAGTTTGACACATTCCAAAATGATGAAGCTTTTATTGACTATCTTGGCATACGAGATGATCTTCCCCCTAGGGACCATAAAGCGAGATACACTATAGAGCTCAATAGCGTGGTATATTTTGGTGAGGGTGTTGGGCCTTCCAGTTGCAAAAATATAAAAAAAAAAAAAAATAAAGGGTCTTATGGCGAAAGACCACATTGTGGCGCTGTCTAACCCCAAAAAAGTAAAAAGAAAGGATGTATCTAAGGGCGAAAACCTCTCTGAGGCACCCGAAGATGGAAGGCTCGACATTCTCCCAGCATCATATGAGGAAAAGTCATCCATGTTGGTAGAGGATACTATCAAAACAAACATTGGCACAGAAGAAGTTCCACACAACAAATTCATGGCTCAATCTTTGACAGAGTCAGAAAGGTCAAAATTCATAAGTTTCTTCACAGAACGACAAATCAACTTTGCATGGTCATACGCTGATATGCCTGGATTGGATCTGGATTTGGTAATGCATCCTTTGACAGTTAAACCGAGGGCAAAACCAGTAAAATAGAAATTAAGAAAGATGCATCCACAAGTGGCATTATTAGTCAAAGCAAAGCTTGAGAAATTATTGGATGTCGGATTCATATGCCCAATTGATTATCCCGAATGGATCTCCAACTTAGTGCCTGTCAGTAAGCCAGATCCTAGTATCAAAATATGTACAGATTTCAAAGACATCAACAAAGCTTGTCCTAAGGACGATTTTCCATTACCAAATATTGACTTGATTGTCGATCTCACAGCAGGTCATGCGATGTTATCTTTGATGGATGGATTCTCTGGTTATAATCAAATAAAAATTACATCCGAGGATCAACACAAAATATCATTCACTTGTCCTTGGGGAACTTTTTGTTGGAATGTCATGCCCTTTGGGCTAAAAAATGTAGGCACTACATATCAAAGAGCCATGACTACTATCTTTCATGATCTCATGCATGTGACTATGGAAGATTATGTTGATGACCTCTTGGGTAAATCAATAGACAGAGATACACATTTGGACATACTTTCAGTCATCTTTGATCGGTTGGAAAAGTATAAATTAAGATTAAACCCCAAGAAATGTGTCTTTGGAGTAACCTCTGGGAAGCTTCTGGGATTCATTGTATCAAAAAGAGGAATCGAAGCCGATCCAGCAAAAGTCAAGGCCATCCTAGAGATGAAACCACCAAGAAATATCAGTCAACTTCAATCTTTGCAAGGGAGACTCCAGTCCATACAAAGATTCATAGCACAACTTGCAGATAAATGTAATCCTTTTCAACACTTGCTACATAAAAACATCAAATTCAAATGGGATGATAATTGTCAACGAGCTTTCCAGACACTCAAAGATTATCTTCTGAATCCACCAGTTTTGATGCCACCAGTTCTAGATCAACCTCTATTACTATACATATTAGCTACTTCAACAGCACTGGGGGCACTCTTAGCACAACAAGTTGTTGAGAGCAAAGAAAAGGTAGTATACTATATCAGTCACACATTGGTGGGATATGAGCTAAACTACACACCAATTGAGTGTGCATGTCTTGCTGTGGTCTTTGCTTCGCAGAAATTACAACATTACATGCTAACTCATAAGACTAAGTTGGTTGCAAGGATCGATCCATTGAAATACCTTCTCAATAAAGCAACACTTACTGGGTGACTAGCCAAATGGGTGATGCTCCTGAGTGAATTCGACATCGAGTATGTGGACAGAAAAGCAATAAAAGGACAAGCTATCACAGATCAGTTAGCAGATGCTCCCATGTTAGATGATTTTCCTCTAATTTTAGAATTTCCAGATCAATCCATTTTAACAGTGTCACATGCAAAGCCTTGGCAACTATACTTTGATGGCTCATACACACAGCATGGGGCAGGAGTTGGCATCCTCTTCATAACTCCTCAAGGGGATTCTATACCAAAATCATATCGATTATCATTTCCCTGCACTAATAACATAGCGGAATATGAGGCATTAACAACTGGATTACGGATTGCAGTTCAGTGGAAGATCCAGGAACTTCGTGTTTTTGGGGACTCTCAACTTGTAATTCGTCAGGCAAATAATGACTACCAAACAAAGGACAAGAAATTAATGCCCTATAAAAGAATGGTGGATGACTTGAAATAATAGTTCACGAAGATAGACTTTGAGCAGATACCAAGAGAGCAGAATCGAGCCGTGGATGCCATGGCTACAATTGCTTCACTAATTGATCTACCACCGAATGAGACCGGTTATGAGTTCTTGGTGGATAACCTTTTGGTTGCCTCATATGAAATCACTCCTACCGAGATGATATGTATTGTTGTTCCTGAGTCCTAGTTATATGGTGCCATTTTCGCATACCTTCGTGACAATATCCTACCTCCTGACCTACCCAATAACCAACGTCGCACTTTCATGCGCCAATCTTCTCGATACGTCATTTTAGTCGATATCCTATACCATCAAGGTCTAGATGGCACTCTTCTTAGATGTTTAGAAAGCGATGAAGCTCAGATTGCGTTATGTGAAGTACATGAAGGGATATGTGGTCCACATTCTAGTGGTCCTACCTTAGCCAAGAAACTCATCAGGACTGGATATTACTGGCCCAATATGGAAATAGATTCATATCAGTTTGTCAAGAAATGTAAGCAGTGTCAACTTCATGGAGACCTCATCCATGCGCCAGCGCAAGAACTTCAACCAATTGCGACTCCTTGGCCCTTTTGTCAGTGGGGACTCGATCTCATAGGCAAGATTCACCCTCCATCTTCCAATGGTCATAAATTCATCATCATTGCCACAAAGTATTTCACAAAATGGATCAAAGCGGTGCCTCTTACACAAGTCACTGGAAAACAAATTGCTACATTCATTCTCAACTATATCATTTGTCGATACGATATTCCTGTTTCCATCATCACTGATAACGAGCGTCCCTTCAAAAATCAAGTTGTTCATGAACTCTGTGACCACTTCCATATTACCCATCATTTTTCCACACCTTATTATCCCCAAGGTAATGGTCAAGCTGAGGTGTCTAATAAAACAATCCTTAAAATCTTGAAAAAGATAGTCGACGACGCTGGCCGTAATTGGCATATCCAACTTAATCCCGCACTTTGGGCTTACCGCACAAGCGTCCGCACACCTACAAGAGCTACACCCTATTCACTTGTCTACGGCACTAAAGCTATCTTGCCTATTGAGGTCGAGTTACCCTCTTTACGAGTCTCTTTGCAAAACATTATTAGTGATGAAGACTACAGGGTCTCTCGCTTACGAGAACTTGAACTATTGGATGAACGAAGACAAACTACTTCTAATCATCTCAAGGCTTATCAACAATGAAGAGTCACGGCTACAATCATAAAGTCAAGCCTCACACATTTGAGGTGGGCGATTTGGTTCTTAGAGAAAATCCTAAAAATCAGCAAGACGGAGAGAAGGGCAAGTTCGAACCGAACAGGCTTGGTCCTTACATCATCACAGCAGCATATGGATCTAGTGCATGTCAGATCTCAACTACAGAGGGTGAACCTTTGGAGGATCCTATCAATAGCATGCACCTTCACACAAAAAATTCAAAAAAATTCAAAATACAAAAAAATCAAAAAAAAAAATTGGAAAACAGAAAAACATTTCGTCCAACGGTGAAAACCACTTCAGTGGTGCCCTAGGCAAGTACCATGGTGAAAACTGGGTCACCGGCGCCATGTGTAGAGACATTGCTCCTCCCTCCTTCAGAATTCAATTTTATCATTTCACTTTGCACACACTCACAAACTATGCATCCATAATAAACTTACCCATTCCCATCATGGCTTGTTATTGATCTACCCAAGATTGGTTAGCCATTCAGAATAAAACCTCTATTTTCACCCATTTCCATCCATAATAAATCAGCTCCTGTATGTGGCTAAGGCAAATCCTACGTCTAGTAATGGGTGTGGAACTAAGATCATCACACGTTTTGAGGAGTATAGTTTCTTCCATCTTTCTTCAGTCTATTCACGCACAATCCACAATAAAGCAGCATTTGCATCATAGATCTGCAATAAAGTTTCATCTTCTCTGCAATAAAGTATCAGTTTCATGGATTCAGTCAATTTTCAGATGAGACACAATAGTGATAATGGGCTTCAATAAATCAAATCTTTCAACAGACTCAGGCAACATTATGGTTCAGTGCTATCTATCCTTTTTGTGAAAGTAAACATTGTGACCACAATCAAATAAGACTTATACAAGTGACAAGAGACACTAAACTTGAGGACTACAATGGATGTTGGTGTCGAGTCTTGGTTTTCTTTTGATTTTATCTTTTTTGGTGACATGTCTTTTAACTTTTCCAGGATGTCTCTGACTAGAGATTCTATCTCCAGTATGTCTTTGACTAGAAACGCGAGGATGGGGTATCGTCACCCTATTTTTATTTTGTTGTCTGTGGATTGTCTCTTAGTAATGCTATGACTTGTCCAAGGATATGAGGACACTGAGAGTCTAGTGTGAACTAGGGCATTCCTTGTTTGTGACTGTCTCATCTCCATGCAAATAGGTACAATGACTTTCTGGGTCGAACATATGCCTCGATTGTCATAACCTACTTGCCATAATAAAGCTCAATGATGATAATGCACAAGAAGCTCTTTCACTTTCATATCTTCTATCTTCCATCCCCCTTTCTTGATTGACCTCTATCATCCTTCTTGAGTCTATGTAGCCTGCTATCACATGACTGAGTATAATAACACACCAAAAACATTTGCATTTTATGTAGTTACACCTGCATTACCACATGTTAAAAGTTCATGCATACATATAGATATCACAATTGCACCATATCCTACACACAACACATGTTAGCACATTTTACATTCTTATCATGTAAATAGTCATTTGCATTTCATACATTCACATTTGCATCATACATAACATTTTAAAACATAAAAGAACAAAAATATTGCATTTCATCATGTACATATTTGCATCCATATCATAATCATCACATAGAAACATACATCATAAAACATCTCATCACATAGGTACACATGCATATAAATGCCGCAAAGATGAATCATCTCATATATATATAATCAAAAGTGTCATGATACAATGATGCCAAAATCATATGGCTACAATCATCCGAAGGTGTCTACATCATAATACAAAATAGTACAAAACTGATACATAGGGAGCCCTCTATGGCTATGATGAACTCCCTCCCTCGGAGCTGCCTGGCCTCGACGGAGTCTGAGCCATAGAAGGACCCGCCCCAGGATCATCTCTCCTGTCCCCTCTATCTGGTGCTGGTGGAGGACCCATAACCCCACCTCTTGATGCCTGTCTCCTCTGACTCCCTCCAGTAGTTGTCGTTGTTTGTGATGGTCTGCGGAAGCTCCTCGCCCGTTGCTCTAGTGGCACTGCCCCATGGTATAGGTCTCACCAATAGCCTATCTCCTCCCCTACCTGCAGAACATAGGCATATCCAGCCCCTGTGTCCTCTATCGCCTGCCTCCCAACCCTCAATGTTGTCTCAGCCTCAGTGTAGCATTGGATAGCCTGATCTCACTCCCGCTCAGTATCCCTTAGCTGTCTCCTGAGCCTAGCTATCTCCCTCTCCAGATCCTGGATCTCATCTGCCTATCCCTGGCATATCTCCCTCAGCTCAAATAGCTCATCATCCTCCTCCTCGGCCCCTTGTGCTTGTGGCTCCCCCTGTACTGGTGGTTGTGCCTATGCTTGTGCCTCTGCCTGTACCTGCCTCTATCCCTGTCCCTACACCTGTCTAGGACCCTGTGCTACTGGCACCTGTAATGGCAATCCACCACAACCCCTCACCACTCGATCCTGTCTCTCATCCCCACCCTCTCTCCGTGGAGCCACTCTCCTCTCTCCAACTACACCTTTCCTCCTCCGTCAACCTCTACCTCCACCATCTCCATCATCATCCTCGTTCCCTCCGCCATCTCCATCTATCTGTTCACCTAGGTCTGTCAGGCGTGGAAATGGATGCTCTACACAATTTGCAGTGTACTCTGCATCCATACCTGCATCCTCAATCTCAGGCCACA
Organism: Cryptomeria japonica; assembly: GCF_030272615.1. NCBI lineage: Eukaryota > Viridiplantae > Streptophyta > Pinopsida > Cupressales > Cupressaceae > Cryptomeria > Cryptomeria japonica. The sequence continues at coordinate 199,656,354 of NC_081412.1, read as the reverse complement.
TATCCCATGGCATGGGCACCATCTCTACCAGTTGCATCACGGCATGATCATATGATAATAGTGGCCCAAAGTGTGCCTGGTCTCACACTGTCCGCCCATATATTCCAGAACCCTGTGGCATCCGCTGGATCCTACCAAACTCCCTGTATACCTTGTCCACTAACTACCTCTCCAGTACATAGGGCATCTGCCCAATCATATATCTGCTCTTGAATGTGTATGGCAGATCCACTGCATCATCCTCCAACTGCTCGCACTCACGGTACGGCCTCCATATCACAGTGTCAATCTCATCAATCACTCGATGCCAATGCTCCAACCTGCCAATCTGTGGCTGTGAGGTAATCATATCATATAAATGAACAAAATTGCGTCCATGACCCCGGTCTCTGAAATGTATCAGTCGTGTGACTGGCAGATGCTCATATGCCCAAACCTACAACAATGTAACTCCGCAACCCAATCCTACGGATCCATGATAAACAAATTGATGAAGCTCATAGTATAAGTGTGCCAGCACGCACGGTCCCCAGGAATATCTGGTATGTTGTGTAACCAGTGTCTCCAAGGTGCTCCCCCAGCCCACAGCCAACCCTCGTGTCGCCCTGTCTGGACACAGGAACCCACTGATCACTCCTCCTAGCACTGTTGGTAGTGTCGGTCTTGTCGTTGTCATCGTGTCCCATGCCACGTGTCCAGCCCTCATCTCCAATCCCAGATCCCAGAACACTCATCTCAATGCCTCCCTGTCTCCACTCGATCGTAAGGAATCAACTCCCCATCGATCGGTATCCGCAGTATCCTGTACACATCCTCTAAGGTGACTGTCATCTCACCCAATAGGCAAATGAAAAGTGTGTCTCTAAATGCCACCTCTCAGCCAGCGCAGTCAGCAACCCCATGTTTGCTCGAAACTCAGGCACATACAGAATATATCTCAGACCCATAACCTCAATGGCAGCTCGGTCCTCAAATGTCAACTCTGGTTGTAACCTTTGAGTCGATGGGAATCTCTCCCGTGACTCTAGCATAGGTAAGTACTCCCGCAGTAAAGCAAATCAATCATGTCAGTCAAAGTGACACTCATTGTTCATCATAAAGTGTTGCTATCTATCCTAGTGAAACTCACTGTTCATCACAAAGTGTTGCTATTTATCCTAGTGACACTCACTATTCATCACAAAGTGTTTCTATTTATCCTAGTGGTACTCACTATTCATCACAAAGTACTACGTGTTCTTGCACTCCCTGTTCATCATAAAGTGTTGTTCATATTTGCACTCCGTGTTCATCACAAAGTGTTGCTCCTATTGGTACTCCATGTTCATCACAAAGTACTATGTCTTGGTACTCCCTATTCATCACAAAGTGCCTCGATCTATCCTATCTTAGGGCCTCTGCTTGAGTGTATCCTCTTGAGTAGTTTCCTAATTGGCAACGTATGTTCTATCACAGAATTGTCAATCCTAGCCCTATCTGATATCCTAGTCTTCCCTAGAGGACCTACTTGAGTGTCTCCTCTTAGCATCTTATCCAATCGACAGCGTATGTTCATCACAGAACTGTCGATTTGACCTTGAAGACATAAACACGCCTTCATGACATAAACATGCTTACAGACTGCACAAACGTGCCTACACAACGCAGACACGCTCACATCTGGCATAGATGTTTTTCCTAGCATAGACGCGCCTAGCCAACATAGACGTGCCTAGCACCAACGCAGACGTGCCTACATGTTTTTTACATTAACTAAAAGCACATTTATTGCACTACCTAGCATGCATTAATGACAACATTTATTGCGACAACATACAAAGAAGGTTTTGTGGTACTCATCGGCTCTCCTGCGTCGGTTGGCCTCTGAAATCGGTGAACGCAATCGAATCTATGCACCAATGCCATCGCTGCTGACTGCTGCTGCTCTATTCTCTCTCTGCACTCCGATCTCTTGGATGTGTGGATGACAATGAGGATGTTTTCCCCTCATGGTCTATTTTATAGACTGCCCTAGCCCTAGCCCTAGCCCTCGTCTCCCAAGTTAGTCTTCTTTATCCCGTGACTCTGTCACTCTATCCAGTCAGTCCATTCTAGACTTTCTTTCTTATCAAGAGATTGTATGTGATCTTTCCAGACATTTTCATCCAATCTCTCGAGGGGGCATATCATTCCCATCTTGGAGCAACTTTGTATCAGTTCAACTTATCTTCTTTGAAACAATGCGACAAGCTGCATTGTCTCAAAGAGGGGCAAAATGTAGACACCTAAAATTGTCATGTCTAAAATTGTCATGTCTAATTAAATAAATATCTTTATTTATTTAATTACTTTGGCCTAATTCTTCTATTAATTAAATAAATCCATTTACCCTCTTCTAGCCTTATTTCTCATTTAAATAAATACATTTATTTATTTAAATTATCCTTTTTCTAAATTAAATAAATACTCTTATTTATTTAATTGATCCCACTTCTTCTATTAATTAAATGAATCTTTATTTATTTAATTAATTCATTAACCTTTTCCACCTATGACACATGTCATTCATCTCTTAATTCATACACTACCTACCCTCTCATTATTTTCTTATTTCTTCTACCTACCCTCTAATCATAGCCGACCATTTATCTTTTACACCTCTTAATCTCATCCCTCCATTTCTTATGGTGTCTTCTATATAAGGAGATGATTCCTTCATTATAAACCCTAACTCAATTGCGCACTCGACTACACTACGTCGTTTACATGCGATCCTACTTGCAACCACATTTCCATTCTTTGTTGAGCTCTTGTGCACATATAAAATCTGAGAGCAAATATATCAAGCAAGATCAATGGAGATAGGAAGAATGGAGATCTAAACCCTATTGGACATGTGATGGTATAATCTTTGTGATTTCATTTGATTTGCATTGTCTTAGGTAATCTTCATATGTTATGGTGGATCTTTGTTGTTGTTAGGCTAGCGTTTTGTGGTTGAATCCATTTGGTCTTTCAATATCATTGTTATCCATTTTCACCATATACACTAACAATCAAGGAACAAATAATCAAGGGAACAACACTAACTTAAACCTACCCCATATCGAAGGAAGTTCACACCTTTAGGACAATCTCTTGAATCAACATTTTAAGAAATGTTGGCAAACAAACTCATTACATTGCCAAACACGAGGGATTTCAAACCACAAGTCAAACCTTCATGGTGGAATGGCATGCATTACTGCAAGTATCATAGAAACAAGGGACATCGCACGAATGATTTCCTAAGGTTGAAAAACTTGGTCCAAGATCTACTAGACAAGGGTGACATAACAGTAGATGGCCATAAAACCAACAATGATCATGAAGCTTTCAAAAATCCCCTCCCTAATTATGATAAGGGAGGAGCATCAAACAACAAAGGGGGGGGTGTATAAACCATCTATTTAACAATACTATCAATCATATATCAGTATGTGATAATCAAGTGAATGTCATCAAAATCAAAGACAAACAAGAACATGTCCAGGTAGATGTGGCTACAAGAGCCCAATCCAAATATGTATTGAAAGGGGCACCTCAAAAATAGTAACACCTCCTAGAAATCAATACAATTTGATAGATCAATTGCAAAAAATACCAGCCCAGATATCAATACTCGAGTTGCTCAAAATCTCACCAGTACACAAGGATATATTAGAAAGAGCTCTTGTTGACACTACAGTTCCAAACAACCTGGACATTAATAGATTCCAAGCCATGGTGGGACATTTGGCCACACCTAATAACCTATCATTTTTAGAGCATGACGACGTCTCTTTACATCATCCGCAGAATACCCCTCTCCATATGGAAGTTGTGGTTCATAAACATCGGATAAAATGTGTGATAATAGATGGAGGATCCAGTCTAAATATATGTACTCTAAAACTTATCCATGCATTGGGCTTCTCAGAAAAATCTATTCATCCTAAAAAAAAGATAACTATAAAATCATATGATGATGAAGAAAGAGCAATAGAGGGATTGGTGGTGTTGTCCATTCAAGTGGGACCAATTTAAAAGGATACCATTTGTAAAGTTTTAGATATAGACTTATCTTATAGCATATTCTTGGTTCATCCTTGGATTCATGAGAAGCAAGAAGTACCATCGACATATCACCAATGTCTCAAGTTTCCCTACAATGGGCAAGAAATATCAATATCAGCAGACACAAATCCTTTTCAGTATTGCAACAATCTAAAAGCAGCTCAAAATGTTTTAGTACCACATAATAGAGAGGCTCTTTCTTCCACATCATCAAGCAATTTTGATCAACTCAAGTCTTTATCCATAGATGTTGGAAATAAAATACAGTTAAAAGACAAAGGTATTGGGGAATACTATTTTGAATCCGGGGAATACTCTTTTGAATCCCTTTGTCTATCACAATTACCCATATTACCAAGATCTCATGGACAACCATTAGCATCAAAACAAAAATATTCACAACCCATCAAAATGTTTGATGGTGCATTCATCCAAGAAGGCACCCTAGCAGATGATAGAGAGGACAAGGATGTCTTGAATTGGCTATACAAAGATGATGAAGACACACAAGCAATGGGTGTTGATATCACAATCCCAGCAAAACAATATAGCAATGGAATCAGAATCATGCAACAGATGGGATACAAAGGAAAGGGTCCCATTAGTAAGCACCAAGAAGGTATCACAGAACCAGTTCAACTTCAATCATAGCAAGCCAAGGACAAATTAGGCCTAGGCTATGGACTACACAATCAACCATAGGATTAACAACATCATCAACAACCAAACAAAAAATCAGCACGACAACAAAAATCATCACAGGAATTGACACAAAAACAAGCAGCAGAAGAAGCAATCCGCAAACAAAAGGAAGAAGAAGATGAACGCCAACAAGAAGAGCTTGCTATCAAAAGAGAGGAGGCTACTCAGTATTTATATAAACAAATCCACAAGCTATAGGAAAGCTCTGAGACCGACTCCCATGAGTGGGAATGGTATTCCTCCAATGAAATATCTTGTGATGAAAAAGAGATCATTATCATCCAAAGTTACACGCCAATACCCTATGATGGACAAGGTTCAAGAGCTATAGCATTTGAAGTTGGATTATAACATATCGATGATTCTAGTGAGGACAATCAAGTTCTGAGCGAAATAGATTCTGAAGAGCGTAGCATCATAGACTTTGACCTCACTAATGCCAATTTTAACAAATTATCCATCATGACCCTCACTGCTATAGACCTTAACCCGCCAGATGATCCCTTACCATTAATATATGTTGAGCTCATTGATTGGGAACAAATCAAGCCACTCAATATCCCTATTTTTCAAGATAATGAAGCCATTGTTCATTACCTTTGTTTTGTAAACCCAAAAACATCTTCCACCAGTGAATCTCATAATGAAGTTCTCAATCAAGAGTGTCAAGTCTCTTTGTTGCAAAATGAATAAAATTAAAAATTGATCTAATGGTGAAAACCATTTAATGGCAATATTAGATCATAAAAAAAGTAAAAACAAAGGACGTATCCAATGGTGAGAAACTCTTTGAGGCGCCAAAGGATGAGAGACGTGACACTCTTCCTGAACATTATCAAGAGAGATCACCAATTTTGATTGAACCAACTCAATCAATCAACATTGGCACTAAAGCAGCAGCAAGGACCATACACCTGGATGAGTCATTTATAGAACAAGAAAGGCCTGACTTCAGCAAGTTCTTCAAAGAAAAGAAAATTATTTTTTCTTGGTCCTATGCAGATATGCCAGGGGTAGATCCAAATTTTATCATGCACCACTTATCTATAGCTCTAGGAGCTAAGCCAGTCAATCAAAAACTGAGAAAAATGAACCCACATGTTGCCATATTTGGTTAAAACGGAGCTAAAGAAGTTACTTGATGTAGGATTCATCCGACCCATAGATTATGCGAAATGGATCTCTAACATTGTACTTGTATCCAAACCAGATAAAAGCATCAAAATTTGTATAGATTTCAGGGATGTCAACTAGGCTTGTCTGAAGGATGACTTTCCTTTACCCAACATCGACGCAATTGTAGATTTAACACCAATAAATGCTATGTTATCACTTATGGATGGTTTCTCATGCTATAATCAAATCAAAATAGCACCAAAAGACCAAGATAAAACAACGTTTATATGTCCATGAGGTACTTACTACTAGAATGTAATGCCTTTCGGCTTGAATAATGCAAGAGTGACCTATCAATGAGAAATGACCACAATATTTCATGACATGATGCAAACATTCATGGAGGACTATGTAGATGATCTATTGGCCAAATAATTTACAAGAGGACACCTGGATATTTTGGACAAAAAATTTCAGAGACTAGATCAATTCAATGTACGACTGAATCCAAAAAAATGTGTCTTCGGGGCAACATCCGGCAAACTCTTGGGATACGTAGTCTCAGAAAAAGGAATTGAGTTGGACCCCACAAAGGTACAAAGAAATCGTGGAAATGCCACCTCCTAGAAATATCAGTTAGTTAATATCTCTACAAGGATGGCTACAATCCATAAGAAGATTCATTTCTCAACTAGCCAGCAAACACCTTTCGTTCACTCATCTACTCCACAAGAATGTCCATTTTAGATGGGAAGATAGATGTGCAAAATCATTCCACCAACTCAAGCAATATCTGATGAATCCACCTATCTTGGTACCACCAATAGCAGGAAAACTTCTCATTCTTTGCATATCATCTATAGAGGTATCATTAGGAGCATTATTAGCACAAGAGGATTCAGCAGGCAAGGAAAGAGCAATATACTGTATCAGCAAGACATTGAATGGATACAAGCTCAACAACACATTCATTAAAAAATCTTGTTTGGTTGTGGTGTTCGCTTTTCAAAAGTTTTGACACTATATGTTAGCTCATATAATCAAGTTGGTAGAAAAGATTGACCCGTTAAAATATCTACTCAACAAAGCCGCTCTTATAGGGAGGTTAGCTAAATGGGTGATGATTCTAAGTGAGTTTGACATTCAATACACGGACAGAAAGGATATCAAAGGTCAATCTATCACTGATCAGCTAGCAAAAGCACCATTACAAGATAGCCATCCAATCGATGTTAAATTTCTAGATACATATATTCTCACGGTATCGACAAAACCATAGGTCTTGTACTTTGACGGATCATACACACGACATGGATCAAGTGTCGGCGTCCTATTTGTCACTCCAGAAGGAAACACTATTCCTAAATCTTATAGATTGATGTTTCCTTGCACAAATAACATTGTTGAGTATGAAGCTATGGTAATAGGCATCAAGATGGTCGTAGAGTGGAAGATCACAAAGTTGAAAGTTTTTGGAGACTCGTAATTGATCATTAATCAAGTTAATGATGATTATCAGACAAAGGACAACAAGATGATGCCCTATAAGCACATGGTGGACGACTTCAAAAAGTACTTTGTGGACATCAAATTTCAGCAGATTCCAAGGTTGGACAACAAAGTTTTCGACACCATGGCAGCCATTGCCTCACTCCTGCAAATACCAGACAAACAGAGTCATTATGAGTTCCTGGTGGAATAATTGTTTTCCCCTGCCTATGACAATTCCAAGTCCCAAGTCATATGCCACATAGTCGGTTCCGACTCACCCCTCTATGGAAAGATCTACGCATACTTAAAAGACAATATCCTTCCACTAGATCTATCTTGAAAACAGAAATGCATCTTTAATCGCCAAGCAGCTTGCTATACCCCAACCGCTGACACACTTTACCGATGAGGTCTCGATGGTACTCTTCTTTGGTGTCTTGATCATAACGAATCCGAAGTCACCTTGCATGAATTTCACAAAGGTATTTGTGGCACACATTTGAGTGGTCCTACTCTCGCCAAGAAACTTCTAAGGATGGGATATTATTGGCAAACTATGGAGAAGGGATCATATCAATTTGCCAGAAAATGTCCAAAATGCCAAATTCATGGTAATCTTATACATGCACCAGCACAGGAGCTGCAACCCTTCACTACATCATGGTCATTCTGGCAATGGGGACTCAACCTAGTAGGAAAGATTCATCCTTCCTCATCAAATGGACATAAGTTTATCATCATGACCACTAAGTATTTTACAAAGTGGATAGAGGTTGTCTCATTGACTAGTATTACCGGCAAGTAAATATCCTCTTTTATCTTGAATTATCTCATTTTTCAGTATGGCATTCCTAGTTCCATTATCACGGATAATGGAAGACCTTTCAAGAATCGAGATGTGAAAGTACTATATGAACGATTCCATATCCAGCATCATTTATCCACACCTTACTATCCTTAAGGGGATGGCCAAACAGAGGCCTCAAACAAAACCATCTTGAAAATCCTCAAGAGGACAGTGAAGGAAGTTGGCCATGATTGGCATGTACAACTCAACCCAGCATTATGAACCTACAGAACTAGCATCTGCACACCTATAGGAGAAACATCGTACTCACTTGTGTATGTATCCTAGGTTATTCTACCAATTGAGGTTGAGATTACATCACTCAGAGTATCATTCAAAGGACTCATTCCAGATGAGTATCAGGTAAACAAACTACAAGAGTTAGAGTTGTTGGATCAGCGTCGACAACATGCTTTTGATCATCTCAAAGTATATCAGCAACGCATGTGTCAGAGCTACAATCACAAAGTAAAGCCAAGATCATTTCAAAATCAGTGACGGTACTAAAGGAAAATCCCCACAATCAACAGGATCGGGAAAAGAAGGGCAAATTTTAACCAAATTGGCTAGGTTCTTTTGTCATCATATCCACTTATGGATCGGGGGCATATCAGTTATCTACATCAAAAGGGAACCTATTTGATGAGCCTATCAACAGTGTACATAAAAGAAAGTAGTGAAAACCTAGCATTAGGCGTTATTTGTGATAGATTGGCTCTTCTATCTATTAGTACAAATTATCATACCTATTGCATCCATCTGATCTAAAGCCATTGGCACATTGTGCACAAAACATCTTAAACACGGGAAAATTTAGACACACTTAACGTAGCCACTTTCCTTCTTTGTTTACAATGGCTTATCCACATAATCTCTCACCATGGCTTGGTGATCAGTGTTTGTAACTAAATTTTTTGATGTCAAACTAGGGGCAAAATCCTAATCTCAGTAGGGGTATTTCATTTTAGGTTTCATCAAATAGACAAATTAACAAATAGAACACAAAGTGCATCACAAAAGAGGATCAAAGTAGACCACCGAGATAAAATATCAGAGTTACCCGACAACTTACCATCAAAATTGCCATCAAGATCAACACGAAAATAGAACGTAATGGATGATCTATTCTAAATCATGATTTTTTTACTCTTAGCAAGAAGTTGAACTATTTGTATCTTGATTTTTGAGTTATTAGATCTCCTAAGCAACTCAAGGATGCATTGAGCTAGAGAAGAAAAGGAGTCTGATATTTTATTTGGTTTTCTATCTATGAGGTGATCATTCATATGATGCAAATTTGTCTCGAGACATGATTGGAAACATATCTTTGAAGACATTTTGCATTTTGCACATAAAAATGGTTAACTCTTGTCTGTTTTATGCAAGCAACGCTCAGGTCATCTTGGTTTAATTATACCTCAACGCTTGTGTCATTTTGCAATATCAAAATCCATGAAAGTTGTACTCGGGTCATCATGGTTCAATTATACCATTGATGTATGTATTAACTTCCAACATTTCAAAAGCTCAGTGATGACCAAAACCGTGCAAACAATTGGCTAAAGGAATGACAACGAGGCACAATTAGACTTGCATAGATCATTATCATTAGTACATTTAGTTGCATTTCATCACCATTATTATCATCACATCCTATGTATATCATGTACCCATCACATAAATGCATTTACCATATAAAAACACAATCATCATCATATCAATATTTTTTTATCAGGTAAGCATATATCACCTTGAAAACATATAGATAACCATCATCATACAAATAACATCAAATGCATCTATACATCATCACATCATAAAAACATGCATATATAAAAACGCTATCAAGAAAAACATTTGCATTATCCCATCATCATATACTCATCACATCCACATATAAACATCAACCATCATCATGAAACATCACATGTGGACCAAGGGAAAATCGTTGTCATATCTCATATAATCTCAAAGCAAGGTCAAAATATACAAATGAATATTGTGTATGTATATAAGATACATCCAAGGTGATCTATATCACAAAATGAGACAATCAAGTATGACTATCTCCAGAGGTAGAAGGTTTCATAGCAGATGTCCCCGCTCCTGGGTCCCCGCAAGGTGGATCTCATGATATTGGTCTAGTCACACCTCTGCTCTCCGTCTTGGAATGACTACGTCCAGATCGGGTGGAGGCTATTGTAGCAAAGTTGGGTACTCTCTGATCTCAAGGGACCAGATCCTCATATAATCGCCAATACTACTCGGCCTCCTTGGCTTAGTATTGTATCTCCCTAAGCGTATCTCAGAGTAGGGTTCTTGTTTTTGCTCTATCCAATCTATCTGCAAGGGCCTCTACAAGTCCTTGTTGCTCTATAGCAGTATCTCTCTCAATTTATAGTTGAGAAATCTATCACTGTTGTGCCAAAACCTGTGCCTATAACTGTTGCGCAAATATCTGCAAAGCCCTAATTTGTGCATCTTGTTGATGCAAGGGCACTCTAATGTGAATAGGCAGTCGAGAGGAAGTCCCTTCTACACCTATACCTATTCGAGGAGCCAGTGGAGGGAGAACATCTAATCTCCTCCTATATACAGCCCGCCTACCTCCCACTGCATCTCCACCACCACCACCATCACACCCATCGTCACCTTCATCATCGTCATCCACCTCATCATCCTCTCTACGTCTCTATCCTCCTTGACCCTATAGACGCTCCTCCACCTCATCATCAAAGGACGGCACTGGCTCTCCTAGATCGGATAATCGTGCCACAGCATGTGTGATCCAATACACTGAGTACTCCTCAGTCACACCCGCGTCTACCACTTTGGCTCCGTAATCCTAGATCTGGCCGACTGGAATCATGTACTCTGCCACCACCACAGCACTATCAATGGTAGGCACCCACTTTGGTATATCCTACTAACGATGAGCATATAAATAGGCTCTATGCGGTATCCTTTGTTGTCATCCATACTGCCTATACACCCGATTGTGCAAGAATCTCTCAATGATAAAGGGTGTCCACTCGATCAAATACCTAGACATATATACATAGGGAATCTCTAGCCCATCCTCTGCCCACACCTCACAAACCCTATAAGACCTTCAAATGATCGCATCTATGTCATTCAGCACTCACCATCAATAATCTAGTTTGCCCAGTTTTCGTTGGACAACTACATCTGTGTATCCATTAGCATAAGATCGGCCAACTAGTCTATCTCTATCTACAAGCGGTCATGTCACTGATATATGCTCCCAGGTCCACACCTGTAGCAATGTGACTCCCACCAATAAACTCGTGTATCCCCGATACACGACCTAGTGCAGCTCCCTATATAGGTGGGCTAAAATATAATTTAATTAGCGCATAGAAATATCTCCCCCCCTACGGTATAAAGTCTTAACATTCTAAGAATGTTAGCCAAGGTCGTGTATAGAAATATCTCCACACCTGTAGCAATGTGACTCCCACCAATAAACTCGTGTATCCCCGATACACAACCTAGTACAGCTCCCTGTATAGGTGGGCCAACATACATGACCCCCATGCAAATCTCCTACCCTGTGTCATCATGTCCTCCAAAACCAAACCCCATCCAACTGCCAGTCCCTTCAACCTACGATCAGGACATAAGAAACCACCAATGAAACCTGCCAGTACAGATGGTAGCGGAGCATAACTGTTTGCCATCTCCTGCCACGGGATATCCTAACCACTAATCTGCTCATCCTGAAAAACCTGTCGCACAGCCTTTGTGTCACCATCCTTAGTCTGCTAATATGGAAACAAATCACCTACCTCCAGAATCTACATGATCCTATAGCAATCCTCAGGTGTCACTGTCATCTCCCATGTGGCAAGATGGAAGGTGTTGGTGTCGTTGTGCCACCTCTCTACTAGAGTTGTCAACAAACCCTGGTTAATCGTATACTGGAGCATGTCTAGAAGAGATGATAATCTACATCTCTCAATCACATCTTTTTCCACCTGTGAGAGCTGAGGAATCAGCCACCATGTCTTCGAGAATCTCTCCCGAGACTCTAGCACACCTAGAGAATCCTTCCAATCAAACAGATCCATCATAAGTCATCAATCAACTCAACTCTATCAAAACACATCAATATAATCCATTTCATCCAGCATAAAATATCAGCATCATATCAGGAAAAATCATACCAACAAATCAACATCAGCATCATATCAAGAAAATCATATTAGCATCATATCGATAAAATCAAAATCATATCAGGAATCATTTTCGAAATCATATCACAAAGTCCCATATCATACAACATATCAGCAAATCACCATCAAGATCAAGGAACATATCGGAGAATTCCATATCAATGACTCATATCAAAGAATTCCATATTAAGACTCATATCAGTAAAAACATATCAGTGATCCATATCAACAAAACAAAATAATGATCCATATCAACAACCCATAGCGTGCCCTATATCAGAAAATCATATCAACGAACCATATTAGGACCCATATCAAGAAATTCGAGCAATCAATCCCATATCGACATCAATCAAAACATATCCAAGCCTATCCAAATCAAAAATCAACTTCACAACACAAAATTCCAACTTTCCCACTCACACACGTTAAAACAGACAGTGTATGCACTAAACTACCCTACACGTGCTAAAATTTTAATGGAATGCACTAAAATTTCATGCTCATGTGCTAATTCTTGTATATGCGCTAAACAAGACCGCAAAAGCGCTAAATTGTGAAATGTGTGAGCTAACACAAAAAGAAAAAGCGCGAAACTTTCTTGCGTATGCGCTAAAATATTTCTATGCGCTAATCATATTCCTGTATTAGTTAAATTATATTTAATTAATTCCCCCACATTCCTTTATTTGATTTGGATAATCATTTGGTCGTGGGGCCTAGACGGATAACGAATAGCGAGTAACGAATGAATAATAGGTATCCCCAAATGCAAAGTGAGGCAGAGTGAGTGATCCGTGTAATAGGCGACCATCTCGTGCGGTTCGGAGGGCACTTGAGCCGCAGCGTGTTGACCCCCTATCCAATTCTCGGGCTAATCCCCCTACTGTACCACCCAAAAATGAGATTCTCGCCGAATCTGAGTTTGTTGCTCCAACCATTACCGAACTAATACCCAGATCCAGATACTGATGCTAGTGATAGAGATTATGACTTTCGAGAGTGAGATCCTGAGCTTGGTTCTGCAGTTGTTTAGCCAGTCCCATAAGCATCTCTTCCATTTTATCAAATGGAAATTCCCCAAGTCCCATCCTTTTCGTTTAGTTGGGATTCTCCTCACTCTTTGCTGATCAATCAGCTATAGTAACGTTGATCTCTTCCCTTCAAATAGTAGGGGCGGCATCCATCTAGCACATCTATGGATTAATTATGTGCATCTATCCACCCATCTATTCCTATGGCAGGCACATGCCTAAAGAGAGCGCGTATCCGAATTGAATGTTGGAACCGGTCGTTGAAGTATGCTATTTCAGAGTGAGCTCTACTTTCCAAAGAAATCCCCACTATAGATAGGTGTCGGGTTGGAGGAAGCTTGCTTGATAGATAGCTGGAAAGATCTATGCGTGAGCGTGCCCCTTTAGAATGGTAGGGGCCCACCCGATGAGAAAGGGGCGGACCTTCCTTTCCCAATTCCAGTCTGATCACCCGCCTTTGTTTCGAAAAGGGGCCAGATTATCTATGTAACATATCTCCCCCCCTACGGTATAATGTCTTAACATTCTAAGAATGTTAGCCAAGGTGTGGGGTTCTACTTTATCCTTTCCTTCTCGGGGATATCCTTCAGAGGAGCAATCTGATGGGGGAGTGGGTGGAGGACAGGCGGAGGAAGGGGACCTACCTTTGGGGGTTCAGGATGGATAAAAACCCCTCCCTTAAAAAGATCTACACCTGATTATTACTTTCCACCCCTCTGTAATTCCCTAATGAACTACATGTCTGATGAACTGCAAGGTGGGCCCCTACAGTTGGAATTTGGGTTATTAGGTATTGATTAGAATATGTTATTTTATTAATAGAGGAGCATATCTTTGATATTTATTAAGACAACTAAAGTCGGGGTGGCTAATTCCATAAAGAGACACTCAGCTACACTTTTGTCTATGCAGCACCCATATTGTACCATTGACAGTATTTTTTAATTAATTAATAATTAAAATTTAACTAGCATTTATTTATCAATTAATTATTAAAAATGATTAATGGTACAATATGAGTGTTGGATAGACATTTCCCTCAGCGATCGCTAACTCAAGGTGGATTGATAGCACGAGGATCTCTCCGGTACAGAAAAAGCAGATCACCGGGTCTCTGAAACCTTGATGCACCCAGGTGCGGCTAACCAAGCTCGGCCAATCGAATATACTAATTCAAGTGCTTCCCCGGACCTAACAGAAGGAAGGAAGGTTCACTGCTTCCAGAATCAAGGAATGCTCATGGCATACCCACACACAGGAGGACAAGGGTTGGTGCATCCCCATTCGAAAGGTTTCTTACATCCAAACCCAGACTAGACCATTGCTTACTTCGATTTCAATACATACGTCACATCCAACACTATTAGTTCTAGACCAAGGGTTAGACATACGGGCTCACTTAAATACAACAAAATGTATCTATACCACCCCTTAGGATAGTAGGGGCCCCCATGCATGCACACCCAGCCCTTTATGAAATCACGGGGTGGTTCATCGGGATCAAACAAATGAATTATAATCGATCCTATCGCGATAAGAAGTTGGGTCAACCAGGACCACGCCTGCGCGATCAGCTGATTTAGAAAGGAGGACCTTAGAGTGGAGAACAGTGAGGGTGAACTCGGTGGGGTCGCGGGGCTTCCACACCCCCCCCCCGCCGGAAGAGGGGGGGTTTACTTCAATTCCTATCGTACTACTATCAAAGAATCGGATGTTCTCGCCTATCTATAGTAGTAGGGCCCTTAGCCATTCCACTCTCTTCTCCTGAGCGTTTCAACACATGGTGTTTCCATGGAACTCCAACTATAGCCCCGGGGGGATTCTAGTTGGGACCTGGTAATGTAGTATAGTTGTCTACTCCCTTCCCTTCAACTAGAGAAGATCTTGCCTCCCACCTAGAGATAGTTGAAGGAGATGGAATCCAATGCCTTCATGGGCTATAAAATGAAGGACTACCGCTATCCGAACTAACCTCCTTCCCCTTGCGGGATTACCCACGACCCCTCTTCTTTCTTTTCCTCCTGGGCTGTTAACAGATATTTAATACCCCCCCCAGCCTCAGAATCAAGATGTTGGTACTCGATGACCGGGACTCCTACTGCAGCAGAAGACTGAACATTGAAACCAGATGTCGGTTGAGTCGAACATAGCCTCTTCCCCATCCCCACCGTCCAATCGCTGCCATGGTCGGAGTTCAATCTTTCCTGAGCACTCGACCAACCGTTCGGTCGGCAGTTTTTTGAGGGGGATAGAAGAGACCTGCCTTCAGTTCGAGCAGACAGTGATGAATCGTCCGTCCCTACTACTCATGCTTATGGGTATGGGTATGAGTCAATAGCTGCTACTAAGGCTTGCGACTTAATCCCCTCGACATCCAGTAGACCTGCCTTAGAGTCGGGTATGGATAGCCATACTCAGCAGAGGTAGAGGTGGGTAGAGCAGTTCCATATTCAGGAGCAGTCCCCACGGCAAAGCTCACTGGAACATGGGGGGATGTCGTTACTGACAACGATTTCCTTTCCTCATCTAGCAAAATGTATCACAGGTCTTCGAGCGAACTAAGAATCAATAGGGCGGTCGATCCCCCCCGGGGAACTATAACGGAGTGGAGTATACCAGTGGTGTAATGCCAGCTAACCAGAGTGAGAATGATGCCCAGATCTTTCTCTGTCCTTCACTTTACGATATCACTCTATCTCTATTCCTATATAACTATAGAAGGAAGAACAACTTCTGCATAAATTCACACAACTACCTAAGCGTTAGATACTTTTATGATTCAATTTATTTAATTTAATTCATTTAACCACATCCAACCCTTTAATTAAATAAATCACTTTTATTTAATGAAAACCCCTTTCTCATTTAATTAAATTTACAATTAATTAAAAATCCCCTTCCAATTTAAATAAATCAAAATTTTATTTAAATTATGCAAGTTATCATCCACTTTTTGGAATAAATCACTTTATTTCAAAAATAAAATTCTAATATCTTCCACTTGCATTCTCCTAAATTCATGACTAAACCTCTTCTAGGGTCTTCTAGATTCTTCTAAACACCCTAATTAGCCTGAACCATCTCTTAAACATTTACACATTCCTTAAGAGAAGTCGCTTCTCAAATTTTTCTCAAATTCTTTGAAATGCATTAAAGGCTTTATGTCCTCAACAAGTTAACCTTCAAAGTCTTCCTAACCATTAATGGTTAATCTAACATCAACCCATGGTTAGAGACTTTATCTCTAACTTAACCCTCATTTAACCCAGGGGTCTCATCAAGCACTCATTGTTTTGACCCCAGTCATCTTATTAACCCTTGCACAAGAGTTTACCCTTTGGGTAAAAGCTTTATCCACTAGTTAACCCTAACCTAGCCCTAACCACACCCTCCTAGGATGACCCTCATGTCTTCTCTGGCATTTAATGCCTCTTACATCCCCTCTCAAGCCGCCTCTTGTTGACAATTATCACCATTTCATTGGTGAAAATTGTAAACATGGATTGCATAGCTTTCAATCCTAGCCCTTGTTAAGATTTCTCAATCTTAACCATCCATTTCCCTATTTCTTCTATAAATAGGACTCACTTTTTTCAATATCCATATCTAAGTTTTTATGCATCTACACTATAGTCTAATTATATCAACCATTTTAGCCTCTCTTTGATAATAGCATTTTAATCATGAATCATGTTAGCATAGGTAATTATTTTCATTATCATATCAGCATCTTTATAATCATAGCTTAAAATCATATCTTAGTAAACTTTGTTAGATCTAGAATGCATTGCATATAGATCAGTATCATTCACTATCACTCATTCTTAGAGTTGTCATTCCGAAGTCATTTGCTCGATGATCTAAGAGAACCATTGACTTGAGGGATCCTATGAGATAGAGAACAATGAGACACATCTTGGGGATTTAACTTGTTTATATTAGTTTAAGCTTAGTTAGTCTTTATGCTCAAAAGTTTCATTGGTATGTTAGATTTTTATATTGATTTTCATATTTTGATTATACTAAATCTTGCATACAGGTCCTAATGGCTTTCAAGAATCCAGAAATAAGTCTTTTGCCAGATTAGTGTCCCTCTCACTCTTGATAGTTTCTAATGATGATATATTTAAAGATGGTCTCATTGTTTAATGTTTAATTGGTCCATGCAAAAAGAGCTCTGAGTAACTCCTAATTAGCTTCTCAATTTTATTATTAATGAGTTGATATTTATGCTCCCGATAGCTCCTTATCAATATGTCTCTTTTTCTTAGTAGCAAAATGATCAGTTCTGCATGATGACTCATGACCAATACACATTGAATAGTCAAAAGATAAACATTTATTATAGGTATTATTTTTGAAATATTGTTTTCTAATTTTGTAGATATAAGGTAGGGGTGATAAATTTTGTTTGTATAAATTTTTTGTCTGCTTATTAATAACAGTATTGTTATAAGTTAAGTTTTTAAACGAATAAATAAGAGATAAATTGGATTGACATCATTTGTCAATTCAAAATTTAAAAAATAATGATTACGGTGATAAGCACACATACTAAAGTCATTGCCAACTTCGTAAATCTTGAAACAAAGTACAAAATGATGGCGAGTAGATCATCCGGCTTTGTATGTAATTAAGGAAAAAAAATGTGTGTGCAATTAATGGTCACCTTTTGAATAATTTCTATTCAAAAAACAGAAATTATTTCATTTCATTTCTTATTGTGGAAGTTGAGCTCAAGTTGCAGAGTTGAAGAAGAGCATAATTTTCTGAGGAAATGGAGAATAAGAGAATCACTGAACTAGAAAATTTTAGCTTAGACCCAAAAATAGAAAGGTTGTTAGAGTAGGTAGGTTAGCTAAGATTCATCAGAATGTATGAAGGATTGAAGCCCATAATCATGGAAGAATTTGTGCAGAATTTCCATGTCAATGTTACTAGAGTGGGAAGAGAAATAGTTGAAGTAACACAATTATGAGTGAAATTTTAGAGATTCTTGTCGAAAATGAGTTGATAAACAAGGTCCATATCAATTTTGATGAGGTGATTAATTTATTCCATGAAGGAAATGAGAAGCGACCTAAGTTACAAGTACACAAGGGTAGTACGAAAGGTATAAATAGAAACAATCGAGATGAGTCGTGGAAAATAGTAGTGCTCTGGCTTATGAAATTTTTCACCTATGAGGGGTAGTCTAGTATGGTGTTGGGCACAGGAATGCGGCTGCTAATTCATTTAAGGTATGTAAACACCAGACCTGAGGCTCGAGTTAATCTTCCTTCTTTCATGTTCTCACAAATTTCTTCTATAATAGCTAGGGTGAAAGAAAGGGATGGTCATATAAAATACCCTAGTTTAATCCATCTTATTGTTAAGATTCATTTCTTAAAGAAGGAATCAGGGAAAGAAAAATGGTTGGAATTATTTTCCTCACCTGTCAGTAAAGCAAAGAAGGGGCCCATGTTGAAAATTTTGAAAATGGAAAAAGGGAAACCCTCAAAGAAGAAAACTAAAAGGACATATAAGGAGGTTGAACTCACAAAAGAGGGCCCATAAAAGAAAAAGAGAAAATTGGAAAGTGAAGAACCCAGAATAACTACAGTTACTCGCAGATATGCAAAAAAGATCATTGAAGAAGAGAAAAGAGATGATCATGTCTCTCCTTCTACTACCCATAGGGCTCTTGATGACCCCTCTGTCATAGACCCTAATGAGCCTATCCAGTAGACTTTTGTTCAAAACCCTACTGCCACACTTTCTGCTGATGATGAACCCCATGTGTCAACTCCACCCAATCAGTTAGATGTTGACAATGTGCCACTAGAGAAACCAAAAATTGAAAGAGTTATTGAGAAAAAATCACCCAAAATAATTTCTATTGATGATGACTCTTTAGATGATGTTGAAATTCAACAATCACTGCAGTTTTCCACACCCTCAGGAGGAGATACTGAAATGTTTAAAAATGTTGAGGAATTTGAGGCTTCTCAAAGCCAATTATCTCCTCCCCATGACCTTGAAACCCAATTACCTTCATCCCCTCCACAATTTGTCAGAAGAGAAGGCAAGGAAATACTAATTGATGAATAAATTCCTTATAAAGAAGATAAGGGAAGAGAAGAAGAGGATGAGGAATTGTTGAAAGTGGTGTTTTTTCTCATGTTGAAACAGAGTTCTATGAGGCTAATAAGACAATACAGTTTCTAGAATAAAGGTTGAAACTGTGAGAGATTGGTTGATATGTTGTCATTGATGTCAACATATGGGGAGATTGACATATGGGGAGATTGTTGGGAAGGTTGTTGGAATAATGTCAATGTATTCTTTTGTGTTTCAGTGTTGCAAATGAGTTGGTGCAGCTTGTGTGTTATAGATGAGTTGATGCGGATTAAAGGGTTTCTCGTATATTGTTTGTAGATGGTTTGTTCCCATTTGTAGAGGTCTGTGTGATGTTTTGATCAGTTTATGAGGTTTGGTATTGTGGTTGGATATTCAGTTATTTGTGTTATTCAGTATTCTAGTTTGTGCCCTATATTGCTTTGGAAATGTTATATATTTAGTTGTGGATGTGTGGGATGTATTTTGGATGTTGATGTGTGTCCTCAGTTTGATTGGTTCATGATTTGGAAATCCACAAGTGAATCCTTCAAGTTGACAGTCGGCTATGTTGATGTTATTGAGCTCTGGTAGAGAGATGATGATGATTCTAGTAATCTGAGTTGTTGCGGTTGTTGTGGTGCAATTCACGTTGCTAGTGAATATTTCTAGATCTTGTTCTATGCATATTGGTGGTCTGTGTTGATTATTGTGCGTGTTATTGAAGATTTTCTTTGTCTAGTGATTTTCTTTGTGTTATGTGACATTCTTGGTGTGGTAGCGTGTTGTGGATGATCAAGGCATAATTCTTGGAGGTGTTTCATATTTGCAGTGATTGATTTAGGTCCAGACTATGTCTTAGCCAACATTATTTTGGTCTGCATGCATTGTTGTAGCGTGTGAGGTTATTATTTTATAATTTGTATTAAGGGTTTGGCCGAACTTTAAATACAGGTTGATGACTTGTATAAATGAATGTAATAATCATTGCGAGATATCATGCTATGTGTGAATATTATATCAAACATTCAATAGTTGGGAAGTTGTGTGAATTTATGCAAAGAAGTGTGTTGCAGAGAAGATTTGACAGTGATCTTAACCGAAACTGTACCCAGGCATATGGAGATGTTATTTTCACAATTCATGTAATCTAGATTGTTGTCTGAATGCTTTTGTAAGTCAGTGAGACTTCCTGTAAGGCAGTGAGCCTTCCCTAAGGGATGTATCCCTTTTGGGTTTCTTGATTGAGCAGTGAGCTCTAGACAGTGTGCCCGAATGCATGTGCATTCCCCATTGTAATATTTCATTTACTCCTAGCAGGGTATTATCTCATTGTGGGTAGGTTCCCACTGTGGTTTTTCCCTTAACCAAGTTTTCCACATCAAAAGTCTTTGTGTTATGTGTATTATTGATGTGGTGTTGTTTCATGCTTTAAACTGTTAATTATCATATCTAATTTGTGGTTTAAGTTGTAGTAAGTTTTTGAGAAAACTGATTCACTCCCCCTCTCACTTTGCTGCATTTTTTCCAATAAAAACAAAAGGAAGGCCTCATTGCATACTGAACATGTGCAGAAAGATTCTGACATAAAACAAGAGAATTGGAAGAAAAGGATTGAAGAAATAGAAGAGGCATTGCAACAAGCCACTACCCAAGCCTTACAAAATGAAGAAGAAATGAGGAAGTTGATAGAAGAACTGGCAAGGAAAGAATTGCAACTTAACAACCAGAAACCACCAATTCTTCCTCAAGGAACTTCAACTTATTTCACTATTCCTTGGGAACTCTCTCTGATCATTGAGAAATATCGGCAAGAAAAAACTAAGTTGTTTTTAAACAACTTCAAGAAGTAAAGAATCAAAAGAATAGGGCAATTCAGCGGGTAGAGCAAGTTACAGAATTTTCATCTGCTTTACTAACAATGAGAAAACCCTCTGGGTTATATTCTTTGTTTATTCCTGAGAGATTCCTCCAATGGAAAATTAATCAATTGGTTTTGGATAGGAAAGTAAAGTATGAAGACGATGATGATTTTCTTCAAGACTTATATAGAAGTCATCCACTCTACCAAAACCAAATGTGTGAATTTTACTTGCATGGATTTTTGTTGGGATCTTATTATCAATCCTTTCTCAATATTTATGATGGTGAAGTACAAGTAAGGGCATTTGTGTCTCTATTGCAAAATCAGGTAGAATGGGAAGATAGGTTGAATTAGTACAAAGAGAAACAAAAAAAATTGGGACTCCCAATCAGGGATGAAACGCCAAAGTCCTCAGCCTTCAGATCAAAATTCATTTCCATTGCACAGCTTGAAAAGGTACAACCCACCTGTAGAAGGAATTTAACTGCTAGTATATCAGCATTCAGGGATGTTCGGAACCAATTACCCAATAGAGCATTGCAGGCAACCAAAACCAAGTACAATACCATTCCAGTCCCATTGAGGAGAAGAGAACCCATTTCTCCCACAAACATTATTTGGATTATTAATAGGTTAAGGTCAATCATTAGAATTATGGAAGAATGGGATATAAAATAGGTCAGAATGAAGTTCAGACCATCATTAATCCTTATGCCTGTGCCACAACTGGATGCACCAAATAATTTTGCAAGAACAACTTTGAGAGAATGGACAAATGATGTGGAGAAATGGAACGGGTATGTGCCCCCTCATGAGTAGAATTTTAATAAGTTAGATCTAGCTTCCTAGATTGAAAGGCAGAACAGAAATATACCAGATCAACCATGAGGACATGGTTTAAGATAGAAGGGGGAGGAATGATGAGTGATTCATCCTTATACTTATAATCATACATTATGGTTTAAACTTTTAATGATCTATGAACTAATATGTCTAGCGGCATTCTTATTGTATGCATATTTACTCATTTTTGCTATTATACTCTTATTATTATAAGTAATATTAGAAATGATATCTTTTGGTTCAATGTTTTACTTTTTGCTTGTTTGCACGTATGGATGGCATAATAATCAAAATAATGTCAGTATGTTATGTTTTATCTTCATAAATGTATTTTTGAATATGTTTTAAGAGAACAAGAAGACTAGGCAGACAACTCGAGTTCAGTTGCTACGAAGATGATGACAGCTCTTGAGCATTCTAGATAGAAAGATCCCCTTGATCTTCTCTACATCTATTCCATCGGTTGCCTTTAGAACTTTAACTTCCTTCTGAAGTTAGTTAATTTCATATTAAGTTTTCTCTAGTTTTGTTTTGTAATCATTACTTTGTTTTAAGTGGATAGCTTTAGTTTGAATTTGAATAGAGGATAAGTATAAATATCCTAATGGTTTCTATAGAATGTAATAGGAAAATAATCAGTAAGTTTTGGATTAAGGCAAAAATAGGTTTTGAAGGGGCCCTGAAACCCTTTACAAAATGATTCGAAGAGGATTAGAATCAGTAAGCAACATCTAAAACAAAACGGTCTGCAAGGATAGGCATAAAAAGCAGCAGCCAAAGAGACAGCAAAAGCCCAACCGAGCACAAAAACACAACAGAAATACCAAACCTAGACACAGAAAGAACTAGCAACAGAAAATAACCTAATTATATTAGGCTTCTGAGGGTCTCAGCGACCTCAACCTCAAGGGCATTCATGGTATTAGCAGTAGCCTGCATAGCTTTATGATCCAAATTCTGAAAGGCCGCCTTTTTCTTCATGTTCCCTCGGGTCCTTTTGCAGGGTCCTTCAACACTTTGAGCCGCCTTAGCTTCATCACCAATAACAACAATAGCCTTATCCAGTTGGTCCAGACTTTTCACCATGGTATTCATAACCATTGCAAACTGTTTAACAATTTTATGACTGCTAACCATAATGGTCTTGAGGGTGTCTTGGATCTTTTTGTAGCCATCCTCAACCCGGGTGATGTGTTCCTCTAGTTTTTTCTTCAGCTGGTCAACCCCTTCCCCTGTTTTCTTGATACATTCCATGTCTAAATTCTTCTCCGCCTCAATCCAATTCCCTTCATTATGTGGACCAAGAGAAGAACCAACAAGGAGAGAATTTGTTTTTCTTCCCAGAGCTCTTTGGTTAATCTGGATCTCTTTAAGTTCATGAAATAGCCACTTGAACAAACTGAAGGTGTCGATTGCATGATCACGAGCCATCCCCAGCACATTTTCATAATCCTCCCTCTTATCATTTATCTCATCATTTTTAGGATGAAGGTCTGAAATACCAATCACACCCACATTACCAATCTCCTTATAGGAAAGAGGAGAGGCTAGGACATTAGGGTTATCAGGGTTCTTAACATCATCAGCCTTCTCAATAGAAGAGGGGGATCCAATCTCAACCGAAGTAGAGGAGGAGGACATAACAATGTTCTTATGACCTGTGGAACCCTTCCTCATCTTGGGTTTAGAGCTCGAAGGAATTTCTATTTTAGCTTTTTTCAGGGGAGGGGAAGTCTCATCAGACCCAGACCCAGAAGCATCATTCTCAGACTCTCCCGCACTAGTCTCATCATTCTCAGAAGAAATATGGATAAAATCCTTAGGGGGAGGAAGGGAATGAAAATGGGCATCAATAAGAACCAGCAAGCCTTCATGCACAATGGGAAACTTAGCAGGGTTCTTACAGTGGTCACTGAAATTAGCCCTAAGAGAAGACATGAGGTAGAAAGGAAAGACATTTTCACTCCATGATGGAAATGACTCAGAATAATAAAGTGGTGGCCATACACCCTAGTACAACGACCATCCAAAGTAAGCTAATTCATTATTACCTTGAGAAGCTTCTACTAAAAAGACTTGATGACCGCAATATCATAGTAGTTGGTCGTCTTCTTAACAATTTTAGCCTGTTCCTCCTCCTCCTTAGGGAAATTCTACATAGCTTGCTCCGTGTACACCCTATCTCTATAATACTTCATGACATCCATAGATAACCCAGTGACCTGTGCGATTAGGGCTTCATCTACCAGGACCCTCCGACCATGAAGAACAATCATTCCATCATTCTAGTTTTTAGCAAAATATCTAGTAACATCTTGATTTCGCCCTTGAAGCCTCTCAATGTAAGTAGTGAACCCACCTTTCTTCAGAGTGTGTCATAGCTTCTTTTCATTTTTATTAAGCTACACACAACTAGGCGGCTCAATTCTCTTTCTTGCACCATCGATTTTATCGATCTCTCTATAATTCTCTCTGTGACAAATTTCCAGAGTTAAGGAAAACCTCTAGAAAATGTATGAAATTGCCCACAAAGCATGCGAAATAAATTTGTATCGATTCTTATGTCCTCTCTAGCCACCTGTCTCAAAACAGAAGGTATTAGCAGTTATAAAAACACTCAAAGTCATAGTAGCACTAGTAATCATTAACTTTACTCCCCCAACTTTGCTCGTGGAGCAAATGCATCGCAAGTTCCGAGTCCAACCTGTCACCATGGATCCAACAAAGTTGGGTTTTACACGTCACTCCCTTGTTGACAAGGAAGTCAGCAATGACATTGACTTGTCTGTAAACATGAACGAACATACATTTCTCAAAGATTTTAATAATATCTTTATCTTTTTTCATCCAAACATCCACATTCCAAGCCGAAGGACAATTGCCCTTTAGGTAGTTGATAATGTTCTTAGAGTCCCCCTCGACCCGAACAAGCTTACAGGTGTTCTGTTTTGCAAGTTTTAAACTGTAATAAGCTCCTATGGATTTAGCAACATTATTAGTCTGTTTACCAAGAGGTAAAGCAATAGCAGAAATGAAGTTATCGTAGTGATCCCATATCACCCCACCACAACCAGCTTGACCAGGGCTCCCTATAGTCGTGCCATCAAAATTGATTCTAACCCAACCTTGGGGTGGGAAGTTCCAACAATGTTTTCCCTAGGGTTGACCTTAGGTGTAACCATATGATGATTAAAATTCCAGCCCTTGACAACATTGGCTTCATACTCCTTAAGGATACCACTGTGAGAAAGGACATTGAGGCTAACAACTGATAGGTTATCAAAGATGGCACTAGAAATTTTCTTGAAAATAATATCAGAAGGGAGATGGATATCCCTGAAGATACGATTATTACGTTCTTTCCATAAACCCCACGCCATATTAGGAAACACAAAAAACTAGAGCTTCTTTATGAAGGGATTTCTTGAGAGCGGGTTCCATTGGTGAACAAACTCCTTAACAGCTCTTGGTAAAGTCCAGCAAAGATCCCATTTCTGAAGCACCAGACTCCAAATCTCAGAGGTGTAAGAGAAATGTAAAAACAGATAGTCCACAAATTCAGCCACCTGCAAGCACAAGTAGCATCTATTTGGGATAGAAAAGCCCCTCTTAACAAGATTGTCAGTAGTTAAGATTTTATTAAGAAAGAGGAGCCAAAAAAACATATTGACCTTAGCAGAAAGGTTCTTAATCCAAACTTTAGAACACTAGGACACATAGGGTTCATTACAGACATCCGGAGAAGCCACAGAAAAGTTCCCATTGGGATTGAATTTCCAAATTAGTTCATCTTCCACACTTTCCTGCAAACCAAAAGAATTTAGGGAAATTTGCAATTGGGTAAAAGAAGGATTAATAACAAGAAGATCAACCCACTTACCCTCCTTCCAATAGTCAACCACCATAGCGCCATGAGAAGCCACACAAAGATACTTTAAAGATCCCAAAGTAGGATCAAAAGCAAGTGAATGATTCTTGATCCAACAATCATCCCAAAACCGGATTTTTCTTCCATTCCCCAACTTCCAATAGGCTCCCCAACTAGCCACATCCCTAGCCTTGAGGATATTGTTCCAAAGATGAGAACCAACGGGGATATGAGAAGAACTCAAAAAATCCTGCAAAGAATGAACATTAGAGAGATATTTATTATGCCATAAGGTGTTCCATTCCTTTCTACAGTCATAAGACCTCTAGACCTGTTTAGCTATAAGAGCATTATTAAAGGTTTTGATGCTTCTAATTCCCAGTCCACCAAATCTCCTTGGCTTGCAGACATTCTCCCAAGCAACCAGAGGGATTCTTCTCTTTTCCTCAACCCCTGACCAAAGGAATCTTTTTTGAATTTTGTCAATGATTTCAACAAATTTAGAGGGAATTTTGAACAAACTGAGAGCATACACTAGGAGGTTCTGAAGAGTAGCTTTCAGCAGCTAAATTTTACCAGCCTAACTCAAAAGGGTACCTTTCCACCTAGCCAACTTCCTATTAAATCGATCAATTAAAGATTGTCAAAAGGACTCAAAAGGTTTAGATCCCAAAGGGAGGCCCAGGTAAGTAGAGGGGAGCTTACCAATGAGGCAGCCAAGAATGTTAGCAATCTTCATTTGGCATTGCTCAGGGGTGTTGATAAAATAGATTTAAAATTAAATTCTATTAACCATCTATCCAAAGGCTTTTTCATAGATGCTGAGAATCGATTTGATGACTCTGGATTCTCCAAAAAAAGAGCTACCCATTAAAATGGTATCATCAACGAATTGTTGATGAGAGAAAATCAAATTGGCGGAGGACGGCTTGAGACCTTTCAGGGATCCATCCACAGTTTTTTTATGAATGTATTTCCCCAGAATTTCTGCCATTAAAGTGAAAAGAATAGGTGATATGGGATCCCCCTACCTAAGACCCCTAGAGGTTTTAAAGAAATGGGACGGCGATCCATTGACAATAACAGCAAAAGAGGCGATAGAAATGAGCTGCCAAATCAAACTAATAACCTTGCCAGAGAAACCAAAAGCCTGAAGAGCTTTTTTTAAGAAGAATCAATCCACCCTATCATAAGCTTTAGCAATGTCCAATTTCAGAAGAAAGCCTTGAGACTTCTCCTCTAAAAGAGAATGAATGTTTTCATGAACTATGATGATGGAGTCAAGAATCTATCTTCTTGGCACAAAGCCATTTTGTTGAGGGGAGATCAAAAGAGGAAGAACACCCAGCAACCTCGACGTAAGGACCTTGGAAATAATTTTGTAGAGGGAGTTGCACAAGCTGATAGGCCTAAGAGCATCCAAAGAATTACCCCTTTGCTTCTTAGGAATGAGGACAATGAAGGTAGCATTCAATTCCTTCAGCAGAGATCTAGCTCCAAAAAAATCTTTAATAGAATTGGACACATCTTCCCCTACCACATCCCAAAAGTGTTGAAAGAAAAACATAGGAAAGTCATCAAGGCCTGGAGCTTTACTACCATCAAAAGAAAAGACAGCACTCCTAATCTCCTCCTTAGAAGGAATAGCAGCAAGATTATGTTTTTGGCTCTCAAATAGGATTTTAGGTATAGTATCAACCAAAATATTCTGAGCCTCCAAGTCCAATAATGTATCTTTCTTCAGAAGATCGGCAAAAAACTCAACAGCAGCTCCACTTATTTCATCCTCATTATCAACTCTTCTCCAATTCTTCATCAAGTGGCCAATTATATTTGCAACCCTATGTTTAAGGGTAGAGATATGCAAGAATCTGGTGTTTTTATCACCATCCTTGAGCCATAAGACCCGAGATCTCTACCTCCACAAGGTCTCTTCCCGAGCTATAATATTGTGGTATTTGGATAGAACCTCACTCTCCTTAGCAAAATTATCATTCACATATCCTTCATGTTGGACTTTATCCTGGATCAGGACCAACTCCTCCTGGATAGCAGATTTTTGAACAAAGATGTCCCCAAAGACTTCTCTATTCCACTTTTGAACCCTCTCCTTGACATGCCTAACTTTTTAGCCACTCGGAACATAGAAGAGCCATCCACTTGAACATTCCACCAATCCTTCATACCACTAGAAAGGTTTGGGTGAGATGACCGCATTTTCTCAAATCTAAACGGAAACCTCCTTTGCAGACCAGTTTTAGGCTCAACCATCAAACATATAGGAAGGTGGTCAGATCCAATTCTAACCATAGAATTCAGAGAACAAATATAATGTTGGATCCACTCAACAGAAATCAAGGCCCTATCAAGCCTAACTTGAATTAGGTCAGTACCAACACGACGATTGGACCAAATGAAAGAAGCTCCAGATAAATCCAAGTCAACCAGACCTTGACCATTGATGAAGTCAGCTAAGTCCAATTTGTTATCAATCTATATCTGGGATCCCCCAAATTTCTCAGCATCCATGAGAGGGGTATTAGAATCCCCCATTATCAACCAAGGGGTATTGGGATAACAGCTACGAAAAGAAGAGAGCTTTAGCCAGAATTTCCTCCTGCAAACTTTATTATTAGGAGCATACACATTGGAAAGGATCCAAGAGAACCTATCCCTTGAATGTTTAAACAAAGTAGCAACATGGTTACTATCGTGACAGATAGGAGTGCCATGAATAAACTTGGTATTCCAAAGGGTAGCAACTCCCCCAGAAGCCCCATCAAAGTTGCTCCCATAAGATTCATAAAATTCAGAGAACTTAATTTTCTCCACCTTATCTTTTATCATTTTAGTTTCTTGAATAAGTAAAATATCCGGTCTATGATCCCTAGAAATATTATGGACAATGTCCTATTTATGAATGCTATTAAGACCTCTAATATTCCAAGATGGGATATTCATTTCTTACCAGGGGAATTAAATAGACTGTCATGGATCGTTTTTTGTGATCCATCCGCTAAGTTTTGTATGCACTCCTGCTCTCTTTTCCATCTGTTAGATTTTCTCCCTACACTTCGAGGTGGCCCACCATAATCTTCCTTCACTCTGTTACGAGTTGTAACTCCAGGCTTCTATTGAGACTTCTTTTTCTTCGACACCACCTTAGTGTAGCTCATTTCTTCATCAAAGTCAATTCCTTCTAGACCCGTACAACTATCAATCTTCGAGAACTACAAGGTGTCCGGAATAACAATATTCGGATCAAAATCGGCGAGGTTACAAGTGGAATGTTGTGACAAAGAGTCGTCCTCCAAATTCTTCTTCAGATCATTGAGCTCAAGAATTCCAAACGATGATCCAAGAACCGGAGAAGATTGTCAATCTTTGAAGGAACATTCTTCCATATCTTTGGATTTGTGGGGGTTCAGGGAAAGTTCTCCCTCCACCAAAACATGTTCTTCAACCTTTTCAATGATCACATTCTCCTTAGTTACCTCCTCTTCAACCTGATTAGGACCCTCCTCAGACATGATCTTCGGATCTATGTCCTTGGCCTCAAGGTTTTGATCACCATGAATACTTTCTCTGTTATCAGTAAGTTAGTCAGCAGTAGAGTCTCACATTTTGTAATCAACAAATTTGTTTCACTTCCTTTTGGAAGTACATTTTAATGAAAATCAAAAGTTGATCTAAAAATCTGTGATTTGGATACCATCAGAGGAAGAGTAGGGCCCACTCGATCGAAGGGAGGTGATCCTTGTGTTATTTCTCTTACATTTTTAGTTCTATGCATTGAAGTTGATTTCATTATGTTTAGTTTACATGATGATGAGTTCTGAGTAATTAGGAATCTGATTGCAGAAGTTTTAGTTATTCATTCCTCATGTAGATATTGTTTTGGTAGGTGAATGTTAAGAAGCTTCAGTTTTACATCTTTGTTTAATCCCTTTTCAGTAAATGCATTTTGTTTCCACGATAGTTATCAAGATGATGAATTTGGAATTAAGAAAAGAGCAGAAACATTGTTAGATTAACTCATGGAATTTAGTTTCTTTCACGTTCGTTAAAATAGATTTCATTTCCTGCAATCATAACATAGGTTTCATTTCTTGCAAGCGTAAAATAAGTTCATTTATCAAGCACTTAGTTATAAATTTGATTTCGTAGGAAGTTAAAAGTTATTCAAGTTTTTGATTCAGATAATTCCATGGTTAAATCTTAACTCTATCATGTTCGAAGTCTTGATATCAAATCTAAATCCTTCTTAGGATAGGTTGATTTCATTAATTTATGTTCACAATGTGTCTTTTAGTTTTAGAACTCAATTACAAGAGAGAGCTCCTCGTAGATCCTGACGGAGCATGATCCAACCCAAGGCACTATTTTATAGTGCAAAAACCCCAAAACTAAATATCTCCTTATCACAGAAAGCTTTCAAACACACCCTGGTTCGATAATAAAAAGAATTTAAGTGGTGCAAGTTGTGACATCAATGACCTTGCCCACCAATCCTCCTTGAGGACAAGTGTTGTACTTGCACAATACCCACCTCTCCTAATTCCTATTTAATCCCCCCTCTTTTTCAAGCAAATTCTCCACTTTTCATACAATACATCGTTATAATGCAACATTTCATACACACTCGGAATGTCCATATCATCATCATGCTAAAATTCACCAATGTAATTGCAACCCTACCCCCGTAATGCATCAATTTCATCCCATCCTCTCATCCATATTTTAGGCTTTTGAATCTCATCCTCAAATCACACATCATGGAGCAATATCGAGCAACTGCTACATCAATGAGCACACATCCTACCATGAGATAAGAAAATCAAGGATTCAAATGAAGTTTTGCATTTCATTGTTTTATGTCAATTGTTCTTCTTTTGCTTTCTTTCTAACATCTCGATCATGAGGTGTTTGAGCTAATTGTGTTTTCTTGGTTGTTATCACAGGTTTTTTGATATTTCATATTCACGCACAATTTCCTTCACACACATATCCACCCTGTAACTTCAAAGATGGTATCTATAACCTTTGTCGGATTATTAAATAATATGTTTTGTTTTATTAAAAAGCAGCATTGACTAGGGTATCGACCCTTTAACATAGTAAGAGACTATCAACAATACATTTACAACAACAAACATAGTCAGAGACTATCGACGAGACCTTTACAACAACAAAAACCTTAGAAACCATCAACAACCTAGGCCCAGCTCAAGGAGGGGTAGGGATACCCGAGCCTTGACAAGGAGGGGTCTGGGGGAGTGGGGAAAACTTCCCCTTCTACTTGTGACAAACAACAATCCAGGCGATACTATCATTGGGACCGTCAAGAGAGTGGTTAAGTGGTAAGGTCCCCGCTTGGGTACCATCAGTAGATTCAAGAGAGTGCAATTGCAAGGCAGCAGTCGACTGTTGCAGGGCAGCAGGGGGTTGTTGCAATACAACAGCAGATTGTTGCAGGGGAGTGGCATCATGAGCAGAAGCAGTAGGTGTAGAGTGGAGCTGCAAGTCAAAGACGACAGGAGTAGAATCCAAATCAGGAGCCACAGAAGTTGAATCCTCACGGACAGCAGTAGCATTTGCAGCAGCAGCAGCATCAGCAAAGGGCGGCTCATCAGCCAAGTCAATAGCATAAATAGTCAAATGATCTAGCATGGCATCCTTCTACCAAGTAGCCACCTCTTGTGACGCGGGAGGGAGCAGTCTAACGCTAGATGACCCTTGGCGAAACATTTTCTACAGCGAAAGGGGAGGCCCTCAAAATCCAGTGGTTGGGTCCAAGGCCTATCCCCAACCATAAGGACCACATCCCCAGGGAGGGGTGAGGAAATGTCAATATGCACCAAGATGCGAGCAAAGGTGGAGTGATCCATAGAAGTCGTGGCATCATCAACCATCAAAAAATGACCAATAGAGTTACCTATGGCCTCATAGCAAGATTGTCCCCAAAAGTGGAGAGCAAGATTCGTAAGTCAAACCCAAACTGGACACACATTGAGAGGTTTAATAAGGGGATTGAAAGAGGTAGTCCAGGGCTTAATAGAGAAGGAATGAACTCCCCAGGCCCACATCTTGCCCAAAATCTAGTCACGATCAAAAGAAGATGTAAAAGAAGCAATGAAAAAACCTTTAGCTCAAGGAAAGAGTTCAATATTCTGAGCAACTAGAGGCTTCCATGAGTTACTCACCCAAGAATGAAGATATGGTAAAGAAGGCCAAAGACCAAAGCACGGCTTTGGTAAAACCCAATGTTGTCCAAAACATCTTGTCCACGGACCATCATAGGAAAGGACTCGGCATAGGTAAGAGGATGAACCCTTCTGGAGAGATGGGCTGCAGATCTGGCCTCACAAGCAAAGCTATGCTTCCCAACAAAGGAAGGTCAAGGTAGAGCATTAGCATCCACAGTAGGGTTGCCATCAACATCACCCAGTCAAGAGGAATCTCCAATAACTCAAGTACTAGCATTCCCAACTTCACCCACTACTAAAGAACCAGGGGGCGTGGATGTAGAAGGGTTTGCACCGGTCAAAATCCCACGGGGAACGGTAGTATCACCATCCACTCGAGGAGCATGGCACTCGGATGCAGCAACTACGGCAGCCCCAACTGCAATGACCACACCATGGTCCACGGGAGCATCACCAGGAGGGAACGCAACGATCGAACTACATGTAGGAAAGTCGTTGAGGGCGGCAGAAGAATTTTTCAAAATCACAACATGTGTGTGAGAACTCATGTTGTAACTATGTTTTGTTTATAAGTTAGCTTTTAGATTAATAAATAAATAATCAATGTTAGTTTTATAGTTAGTTGCATTCTCATAAGTAGTTTGCATGGGAAAATAAGACTTCATAAAATCAATTGAAAAGCAATGTAATATAAATCCCCATCAAATATTTTTATTAACAACAAACCGATTATTTTTTCTATGCAGTTGATCTACCATTCTAATATGGTATCAAAGTAATGCAAGTTCATGTGTGTGCTAGATGTAGATGTTGTAGATTGGTGCTTGTAAGCAGATTGTTTTTGCTGAAATAAAAGTTTCATCCAATGGATGAAGGTGATGATAGAAGTGTGAAGTCAAAGCATACAACCTATTGTGCTAGAAATAGCCATTTAAGCATGAAAAATATGAAAGAGGTATTTAAATTATTTGTTGGACATTTAAATTATCTAATGCTATTATAATGGAGTTTCCTAGAACTTTGATATATTTTTCATTTCTCAATGAAATTTTAAAATTCAAAAAATTTTGAAAAGAGTAGAGAGTAGAATATAACCCAAAACAGTATGGAGAATAATCAGCGTTTTGTGAACAGTTTAAAACAAAAGTCCAATGTGGATTTGTTGCTAGGCATTCTTTATTGCTGGGAATTATATTTTAATTGCTTTTGCAAATTTTATGCTTAATGCCTCTTTTTCCTGATGTTGGATTGAAAGCATTTATTGGAGACTTAGAATGGTGTATGTGATAGAGAGAAGTTTGAAGGGTGTGATGATGGTAAATGCTAAGCATCGAAGGCAAAGGGAGATATGATTAAAGGCGTGAAGTCATGCATTTAGCTTACGGCAAACTCGCACTACACTCTCATTTGGATGATTGGTGAATAAGATGTAAATGTTTGCTATTACCAATATGATATCCTCAAAGGACAATGGCGAAATGAATACTAAGTGTGGTAATGTAGTGGAAGTGGATGGGGCTCAAAGTAATTTTTTTTAAATAAGTGATTGATTAAAAGTAAAGAAGTTAACTTGAGAGTTTGAGTAGGTTGATAAGATTTTGTTAAGCCATTCAAGTATGCTCTTGAATGCATTGAGTTTTCTTTAGTTGAAAAAAGAAAGGTAATGTGTTTCAATTTTGGAGATATATATATATAATTTTGGTCATATCATATAAGGGTGCTTTTGTGGTTCATTTCAACATTCTTAATGTCAACATATGGGTTTTTATATTGTGTTGTGTGTATATTCAAAGAAACAAATTCATTAAAACTTTGACTATTTGGTAGTACATGGTGTCTTTGATTACATTTTATTTGATGCAAAATGTCACATAAAACATGAAAAGAGAAAACTTTAACATGAATATGAAGCGGATGTCAAAGACAATGGAGAATACAAAAAGGTGAAAAATCTATCAATCTTGAAACTAAGCACACTAATCAGAAGTTGGAAGAAATGGAGGTAAGAGGACATCTATCATTCTAAGATAGCTTCTTGCTTAGGGGTTATTGCATGAGAAGCACCTTTTCATCTTTTATCTTGAGCCCCTTTATGGAGCAAGGAGGCATGAAAATTATGTTTTGGCTTACAAATAATGGACTATGTCTTGATCTACAAAGTGGTACTTGTGGATAATTAAGTTTATCTCAAACCATAGTCTTCCAGGTGTGTTACTATGGATGATTGAGTTAGTCTCAATTATTGATTGATTGTTGATTGTGTTATTTTGAATAATAGAGTTTGTCTCAATTCACAATAGTGGTATACTTGTGAATAATAGAGTATGTCTTAATTCGCAAGTATTTTGCAGGTTTGACAGTCAGGAGATCCATTGATGTGTTCAATTTGATGTTTCTTGGATAAGCAAGGAGAATTGGTGGAGATGCATCATCAAAGTCTTTGAAAGGGCTATTTTGTTTAGTCCTTATGTTGTTCCACCCTTTTTTTCGAAATGATGTAATAGGGGGGTGGGAGGTGGGGAGATGTTGGGCTATTATATAGTATGTCTTAATGATATCAAATTTCCACAATTCATAGTAAATTAATGCAGTGCTTCTAGATTTAATTCTGTTAGAGAGTCATTTTCATCAACGTTTCGGATCACACATTATGATCCATCATCATTTTTTTTTATCTCCTTGAGCTCTCTAATTTCATCTTGATGGTGGATCACAAAGTGTGATCCAAAACGTTGATGAAGAAAACTCTCTAACACAATCGAATCCAAAAGCATTGCATTAATTTAATATTATGTTTTATTTATAGGTTAGTTTTTAGGTTAATAAATAAATAATCAAATGTTAGTTTTATAGTTCATTGCATTCTTGTAAGTAGTTTGCAAAGGAAAATAAACCTTTATGAAGTCATTTGGAAAGCAAGGTAATATCAATCCTGATCAAATATTCTTTTCATTTTCTTGTTTTTGATTAGGTAATCAGTGGATTTTGAAAAGGACCTGAGGCTTGTACAACAAAGAGCAACAAACTAAGGTGTTGAACCCTTTACAACAAAGGCCCCAAGGGTTGAGTCACATAGGCCATAACAGGACACTTATAGCACACAAGTAAAACATCAAACAACCCACGTCGGGAGTGGGTTGAACTTACACCCACAACTCGAGAAAGATTTGGGGAAGAGGAAAAAAAGAGACTTTTCCTTTGTCGACTAACAACAATCCAAGCAAAATTGTCATCCAACAAACCAATACAAGGGGAAGCAACAAGGGAAACCTCTAGGGAAGGCCTACCATCACACAAAGAGGGAGCAACAAGACGATGAGATAAAAGGCACAAAACAGAAGTAGTAGGTAGAACAAGAGTTGTAATAGGTTGCACCAAACACTTGTAGCACACCGATGATAGACAACTCACTGACGATAGAAAACACAATAAGACAAGAGGAACAACAAAGAGGTTCCAAAGGCAACCCAATCTGCACAAGAGGGATGAGAGGTTCCACAAAAGAGGTTGAGGGCATAAGAGCCACACCAAAAGCAAGAGACACGTCATCATCATTCTTAGAGTAGCCATTCGAAGGATTAGTAGGATTCTTCTACCACATAGTAGAGCCCTTGCGATGTGAGAGAACAATTTGCAGCCAAATGACCAATGGAGAAGCACCAACGACATTGGAAAAGGAGGCCCTCATTATCAAGAGGTTGAGTCCAAGGCCTATCCTACCATCGAAACCGCATCTCCATGAAGAGGCTTGGAGATGTCAACATCCACCAAAATGCGTGCAAATGTGAAGTGCCCCTTGAACGAAGTAAAATTATCAAGTTTCAAAAAGCAACCAATAGATTTACCACAGGCCTCATAGCAAGAAGGCTCCCAAAAATATAGAGGGAGATTTAGAAGTTTAACCCACACCTAGTGCACATTTAGTGGCTTAGTAAGAGGGTTGAAGGAGTTTGACCAAGGCTTAACAAAGAGAGTTCTCCCCTTATGCCCACAACTTGCCTAACACCAAATCTCTATCCTCAGAGAAGTCAAAGGAGGAAATTAAAAAAACTTTATCACATGGGGAGAATTCAATCCTATCCACCACAAGAGGCCTCCATGAATCCAACACCCATTTGTGTAGATCAGAAAGAGAGGGCCACACATTGGACAATCTGCACATTAAACCTTTATATTGGTGCAAGTCATCATTTTCCACATCTTGGCCAAAAACCACCCAAGAGAAGATTTAGCACAAAGAAGAGGACGATATTTCTTACTCAAAGGACGAGCAACACCCAAATCAGCAACTTGTGAAAAGTTGCATCCGTCAATGGCAAAGGTCGGCCTAGACGGTGCAACAACAATACCAACAAACTACACACCAATAGTAGCAACAATAGGAAGACTGGCAGTAGACAAAATGGAGCCCAACGACATACTAGCAGTCACAACCATAGGAAAGACACCCACGGCAGATGAAACCCTTCTAGCATAGGGGATATAGCCAAACAACACACCAATAATAGACACAGAGGAACTAAAGACAAGGAGCACACCCACGATAGACGAGGCACCGATGGGAAGCCCACCACCACAAAAGAAGCTTTGGTAGCAATAAGAACTAGTGGCTACACCAGACACAGAGAAACCAAAGAACCTTGCAACAACAAAAAATGAACTTGTGGTTGCACCAAAGACGGGGTGCACACCCACAGCACACAACCCACCACTAGGAAGCCCCCTCACCATGGAAGAAACCCTAGTAGTTGAAGAATCAGTGTAAACGACACAACAACAGCAAATGCAAAGGAACCATGGGTCCCTATGACAAACAACGCACAAACAAGAGTGGGAGAGCCCATTTCATTTTTGTTTTGTTCAACAATAGTCTGATTTTTTTTTCGGTTGATCTACCATTTTAACAACCTTGCCTTTCTCTTTCTTTTTCTCTTATTATGAACATGTTATTGTTTTTTATTGCCTATGTGATGCTACTCATTGTTTTCCTTTCTATTTTGCAAGCTTTTCAACATGCAACAATCATTTCAAGATCTATCCTTACATGGTGTGATATGTCAGTTTAGGGGTTTCTGGCGTAGCCTCCCTCAACTGCACACCTGGATCTCAGAACAGTGGGAGCCTCTTATTACTGGTAAAGTTCATATTTTCCCAATGGCTAAGGGGTTTTTTATTGCTAGGTTTGATAATGCTCATGACAGAAACAAAATCTTATGTGATCATTATTTTAGTTGGGAGGACAGATATTTGTTGATGATTAACCTTGGCATTCTTATTTCAACCCTTCCTCAAAACTGTTTAATAAAATTCTGATTTGGGTTCAGCTTCCTAATCTTCCCCTTCACTTATGGGTTGATCCTCTTTTAGAGGAAGTGGGTGATGCCCTTGGAGATTTCTTGATGGTGGATGATGAATCCTCTAATATTTTTCACTCCAACTTTGCCCACATTTTGGTTGAAATGGACGTTTCAAATGGGCTGCCTGCTGAGATTTTGCTCAAATCTTCTAAGGGTTATTGGGTTCAATATTTGGATTATGAAGGGATTCCCTTCCAATGTAGAAGATGTTTTAAAACGGGTCATGTGGCTGCACAATGTGGATTTGAGAAAAAGGCATTGACAGCTACATAGTGGAAAGGTGCTTCTCAACATCATTATATGGTTGAGAAGAAACCAGACTACCATAGGAGTTTTTCTGAAGTGGTTGCGATGGAATCACAAGGTCTTGGGACATCGTCTCTGGATGTCATAAATGGTGGGGGTGTTCAAGTTGTACAAGATTATCATGTTGAAACCCCTAAAAAGAGAGTGATTGGGCCTCAGGATGCTACTTCACGTGCTATTTCAAGTGATAGCATTCCAGCTATCAAATCTGGTGGTGTTTCTAATAAGGCTATGCCTACAAGGAGGAATACTGATGATATCTCAGAGACAGTGGTTGCAGGGTTTCTTTCTCAAGATAATGGTGCATTGGACTAGCATGATAAGGCAGCGCAAGTGGAAGAGGGTTGGATTTCTGTCAAGGGCAAGAAAGCTAAGTTCTCTAAGCCTTCTTTTGACATGACTCTTTGTTCCCACAAGAGTAGCTCTAAATGTAATTCTTGATGGTTCTTGGTTGGAGGTTGGTTTTTGGTTGGTTGTTGGTTGTTCTTTTTTGCAGCTTCGTTTTAGGTTGTATGGTGCTTTCATGTTCATTATGTTAGGACAACTTTCTGGTTGAAGGTTCTCTAGACTGTGCCCCATTTATTATTTTATGGTTTCTCTGTAATGGGGCTTTTTTTTGGTTGTGTTCTTTGTTGGCTTAAATGTTGGTTGAGCCTTCATGGAGCTTTTATTATATAAAGGGTTTCTGGTCCCTTCAAAACTTGTTTTTGACATAATCAAAAACAATCATTTCAAGAAAATAAGTACCAAGGCAATTTCATTGTCTATATTTGTATCATTTTTATTGATGTTTGTGTATTTACTTAACTATTGATTGCTTGTATTTATTTTGACATGATCCTTTCATAATTCACACACACATCAAAGTGGGGATGAAACATAAT
The DNA here is from genome assembly GCF_030272615.1 of Cryptomeria japonica. Classification (NCBI taxonomy): domain Eukaryota; kingdom Viridiplantae; phylum Streptophyta; class Pinopsida; order Cupressales; family Cupressaceae; genus Cryptomeria; species Cryptomeria japonica. The sequence continues at coordinate 199,617,470 of NC_081412.1, read as the reverse complement.
GGTGAAAATTGAATACCCACACAATTTTCTCGTATGTTTTGACCTAATTCATTTAAAGTGACTTTATTCAATAACAAATGTACAAATTGTGTCTTTCAACCTAAAAGTGGGTGCACAACCCAAGCCGTATCCTTCCACATCTACACTCATTTCCAAGGATCATCCATAACCCTCAACTTTCCCCCTTTGTTACCCTAGATCGAATCCACAATTCTATTTAATTTGAGGCCAAGTTTAACTATCATGTACTTATTGTGTGCTAACTCATGATACAAAAGCATTTCATTTGGCCCTTAGTGTTGTGTTTAAAAGGCCAACCCTCATTCAATTTAGATCATCACATCACTGGCAAGAGCATCTTTTGCCCTTAGCATTGTGTTTAAAAGGCTAACCCTCTTTCAATTTAGATCGTCGCATCACTAGCATGAACATCTTTTGGCCGTGTTGTGTTTAAAAGGCTTAACCCTCGTTCAATTTGGATCATCACATCACTAGCGTGAGCATCATTAAAAGTCCTTGCATTCGCAGTCTCATCCAGGGCATCTTGCATGTTTTGAATGTTGCTCCCAATCATTTATCTAGCCCTTAGATAACAGGCCCTGATCTATAACTTCATTGGGGTTTTTTGAATTTTTTAGAACCGGGGACTCTTAAAAGCCTACACCAAAGAAAATTGGAAATTAACAATTACAATAAATACCATATGATGCCTAAAAGAGTGTTTTTAGAAATGGCAACTCCTAACGACTAGACCAAAGAATATTGAAAATTAACAAATACAATAGATACCATATGATGCCTAAAGAGCTTATGTTCTGTTTTAGCGATTAAAGCACATAATCTTCCAATGAGGTGTATGATCCTTTAACAAACCTGGTCTATTCATGAAGCACTCAGTTCTCACCTTCAACCCAACAAAAAATCTTCTAGGCATAGCCCCCATCTAGGTTCATTTTTATTTGCTTTCAAGTGTCTACCATAGAGAGAGGGCGATGAAAAAAAACAGTACCAGCAATAAAGAAATACCTCCTGACCTCCCAGATGACCAAAAAACCACGGGTTTTGAACCATGCACGGATGTATCTTAACATAGATCTCAATAATCTGGATTCTTGTTATCACTATATTGAAATAGACTATTAAGTATCACAAATATGGTGAAATTTCAAATTCTTTTATGCTCCAATAACTTATATTCTATTGGAGTTTTGTAAGTATGTCTAACCACCCTCAAGATTATATCTTCTCATCCTATATCCTAATTGCAACCTGTATCTATAGCATGTATCCTTCGCACCTAAGACTTTCATTACTAGCATACTGATCTAATTGCAACAGGCCCCCAAATGCAGACGATGAAAGTAGAAAGTGGGGCTTGCAGTTGAGACTCCAAAACTATGTTGCATTTTTTCCAGCCTACAGTATACAAACTACTCTATTTTGTCCTTAGACTCCCTGGTGGTAATAGTCATAGTATCTGATCTGGTATTGATATGATACATTAACATGCATTCAAATATGACTATGCTTACCATGAGATGGTTATAAATGCCCATTATGTTGTTGCATTGCCCAATGTAGAAGTCAAGCCAAGCCCCATGTCAAATCTTATTATCAGTGACAAACACAAAAATGTAATCTACTAACTCAACAGGTATGTGGGGTCAACAATATCCCTTATGTGCATCCTAACCTTAGTAACTCCTCAATCAACGGATACCCTAACATCTGGTTATGTTGCCTCTTGTTGCAGATCAACTTGATTTACCTCTGGCCCATTCACTGTCTACCGTCCCTAAAGAAAAATAAGGGAGTGAGGTGACCTGCTTCTCATCGCAAATTAACTAGATTCATGATTACAATGCAAGACGTGTAGCTCTTTTTAGATTTCTTTAGTTCCTAAGCATAACGGGATTCAATTATATCATGTATAATTTTAGAGGTCAAGAGCACAAGGAGAATATAACACCCATCTTCAAGCACCGAGTTGGAAAGGTTATTAAATATAAAAATATTGTGATCCACAACAAAGCTTTTAGCCTCTTGAATTTTATTCTCGACATAGGAGTTCACCCTCGTACTTGAATCTTTCTCACAAATCTGCCAAAGCTTATCATCCTGAGCACCCTCTGATACATCATAAATATTCCTCTCGTTCTCTATTCACTCTTCTCATAAATTGGAACAACAGGACTAGGATTTTCATTTTCTACAAACGGTTTTGATCTGCATTTTGTACCCTTCCCAGATCGCTAAAGCACAAGTAGGCTCAAAAAGTGCATTCCTATACAAGATAGAGATTACAGGTCAATTAACGTTAAGCAGACATTCAAGCTTACGAAATGATATCAAGACCGAATGATAATATTTTGTCAACCAAACATGAGTTGATAGTATTATTAAATAGACATGTGAAAATGTATCATTCAAAAATTCCTTCAGCATTCATGAGAATAGGCCAACAGCTGAAAGCTTGTAAAACAAATCCTTTCACTGATCTGCATTTGATACCCTTCCCAGATTGCTATACCACAAGTAGGCTCAAAACAAGCATTCCTAAAACAAGATGGAGATTGCACATCCGTTATTGTTAAGCAGACATACAAGCTTAAAAATTTACATTAAGGCCAAAACATGCATTTGTATGCAAGATAGAGATTACAGGTCCGTTAATGTTAAGCATGCATTTAAGCTTACGTAGTGATATTAAGGCCAAATGTAAATATTTTGTCAGCCAAACATTAGTTGAGAGATGTTCCAATTTTACTTTTGCAATCTGCCACATTAAACAGACGTGTGAAAATGCATCATTAAAAAATTCCCTCACCATTCATGAGAATAGGCCAACAGCTGAAAGCTTGTAAAACAAATCCTTTCAATGACCATGTTCAAGTAGCACTTAATAAGAATACAATCTACACATGTACATCGTGTAAAGTGAACCATCTAATAAACCTCCCAATTACAATCTCAATTTCGCACCATGCTCAAAAGTAAATTAGACAAAGAACAGAAAAATGTGCGGTTACATATTTCTTAGTGAATGGCTTCACACCAAAAATTGATGAGATATGGGCTAACCAACTGGAAAAGCATCCTTCATACTGACATTCAAGCTGTTCCTCATTGTTCTCCTACCAATACCTCCATTGCCCTTTCGCATCATAGCAACAAACTCATTATAATCTATGCGCCCATCCTGAGAGAAAACATGGTAGTGAGTATACTGAAACCATACCAAAACTCCATAGGAACAGATTATCAAATAAGGCTTATGCAATCTGTTAAAATAATTGCAGTAAAACATAACTTCCTCATTTCATAGAAAATGGTGGTTGTTTCCAGTTAAGAGAATCTGGTTCACCTACGAATGCAACGCCTGCTTATGTATGTGGTTGCTAGGATGATGGTTGTGGAATCGTTACACAATATAGACAGTAGTAATCAGAGCTCTTATTGAATTGTTATAATTCAGTTACAAACCAAGCAGCAATTAAAGCAGTTATTCCTGTAACACACAATTCACTTCGAAAGCAAAAATTGACAAGCCATGTATACAGGCAGAAAAACAATCAGCTAAACAACATATACACACCACACCTGAGAGGAGCACAATAAATCTTTCATGTTCGATCTCTTCCCCAATCTGAGAGCACTCTCCTACCATTTAAAATAGCAGCAGAGAAATATAGAACAAAGCAATAACAAGGAAAAAGGAGAACACTAAATAAACTTACACAAAATCCAACACCTCAAAGACAAACAAATTGTGTTTGTAATATTATCACATGTAGCAACTCCAGAAAGCATCCAATCAGAAATGAATTTTCTGAAAGAAAGGCAAAATGGCTTCAAAGAAACCAATACAAATTCTTAATAACAGCTCCATCAAGACTATTTGCCTAGTTTCTGATATTGAACGTTTTGGCATCTGCTTGAATTATTTGAAGTAGTGTTCTGTCAATAGAGAAAAGTGGATCATACAGTTTTTCCAGCTGATGCAATAAGATTATAGCAGTTCAGTACCAACTACCCAACACAATGCTGCTTACATAATGGACCACCCAGTTATGCTCTACCACCTTCCCTGCTACAGTATGCAGCAAGCTACAAGTTTCAACACTCTTAGGAGTTCCCCCTTCGAGAGAACAACTCATCACCAATTTCACTCAAGTATACAAAACAATGTTTGATTTCCTAAAATGGGGCATTTAATATTGGATCTAAAACTAGTTGGCATTAGTGCTCTCAAATTTATCATGGAAAATGATAGCTTATGCAAGTTCATATTATATACTAGATCCTAAGAATTTATAAATTATAACCCTAAGTTCAATTTGGCTAACTGGTTATTATTATCACCTACTGCTAAATCTATGACTGTCTGCTGTAACGCATTCCCTGTTTATTGTTGCTGCAAGTCATTAAACACACAAAATGCCTCTTTGCTTTTGCTGACTGTTCTTGTACACAGAAATGCATTATATGACAGACTTCGGGGTTTCAGGCAGTTCACACACTAATAGAATGGATCTGGAAACATCACATCAACCCTAGAATCGCCTGGATATGCCCTTTAATGGCTCTACACAAATCTGAACACTGAAAATCAAATCCTGCCTGATTCAATGGTCAAATCACATACAAATCAATTCCAGAAAAACTCATACACAGAAACGCTGGGTTCTCCTGCAGATCCAGTAACACAAGACAAAGATAAATTTAGATTGAATTGTCTTTACATCTTTCTCAATTTGATAGTACCATCTCATCGCTTTTAGTAACATCCATGCAATTCACAGGCTTGCAGCAGTAGTAATTGCTGATTCTTAAGAACGATTGATTTGTTGAAAAGCATTACACAATAAAATCCAACTGCTTTGTAGGCTTGCCGAAGGGGTAAACCAGGCACAATGTATTTGATGAGAGCACCCCACCTTCCTACAATGGATCAGAAGTGATTGGACAGTTACCCAACTTCTCAATTTGATGTGATTACAATTATTCTATAGGCTTAAAATATCTCATAAGATATGTTAATTTATGCAAATACCCTAGAGTAACATACAGCAGACGTTGCAACTAAAGTGCATTCAAAATAATAAATAAAACACCTAATGTGGTAAGGGGATATCATTTAAAATAGTTGTTATTTCAGCAACGCAGGTCTGAGAAATGGAATGTCTGCATCATAATAAATAAAACACCTAATGAGGTAAGGGGATATCATTTTAAATAGTTGGGTCTGAGAAATGGAATGTATGCATCATATGGCGAAAAACCATAATTAGAGACATTATATAGTATCATTGCTTTAGTAATATCACACAAATGGTAAATGGGAAGCTCAGTATATTTTACATTAACTGTAGCAGAATTTCCAATTGATAAGCAGCAAAATATGAAATTCAATTTTAATTGAGCCTGAGGTAATATTTGTAATTGATCTCAAATTACTCACAAAAAGATTATTTATGATCAAATATGCATTGCACCATATAAATTGACCTCACAATTCATAGTTGGCAACTGCAAATTGCGTTGCAAAGTAGATCTGAAAGCATTCGGAATGCAATTTGAAAATGATACTAGGGTGACACAAAAAGTTTCTTTAATTAATTGTGAAAAAGTTTGAAAATGCTAATTAACATAAAAGTCAAAAACAATAAAATTACATTTCTTGACAATATTTAACAGAAGCGAATAATCCCCTATCCTAGGATATTTTATGTTACCAGTTAATATAGGCTGCATTTTTCCCACTAGATGTTTCTACAATTGCAAAAGATCAAAAATCAGAGAAAGAGTACTTACATTGTCTTGGTCGACTTCGCGAATGATCTCATCAATAGGAACATCATTCATATTGTTGTCTAAACATGCTTGCTGGAGTTCATCTACTGTGATATAACCACTTGCATCTTTATCAAAGTATGAAAAGGCAGTAAATAAAGTCTCTTCACGCTCCAGTTTGTTCAAATGAAAAGTTGCAGCAATGAACTCTCCATAATCAATGGTACCACTATTGTCTACATCAGCCTGTCATAGCAATAGAATTGCTCAGAGAAGCACACCACTATCAAAAGAGGAAACTAAAACTTAGTATAATTCACTGATAAACCACAAATGTCTCAAATCATGGGTAATTACAAAAATAGCACTCTTCTGACAGTTGATTTGAATGAATCACATGTTATGAAGCATGTTGTTATATTCTGTTTTTTATCTAGTGTTTTACTATTCCTATTTATTAGGCAGGACTCTGCTGTCAATGCATGATTTTAATTCTATACAACATGGACTTCGACTATTTCACAAGTACACTTGTGATTATCACTCGATACTTTAAACTTGCTTATTGAACAGAACAAGGAACATAATCTCTTTTAAAACCATCTCTATTTCATCATTTAGAAAATGATATATTTTCTCATGTTCTAGCACAACAGGGGCATTTGTGACTAAATGTGACAATTAGAAGCACATCATTTTTGCCTGAAGCACTAAGATACAGGAACTTCACCGCCTCTGCCACATATTTGTTTTGAAGTTCGTGGGGTACATTTGTGGAAGCAATAAATTAACCATGTGAATAAACACTGGACAATGCTGGAAACATATTAAATATGGCTGCAACAAGATCTTTGCCATATCCCATGAAAAACCTATGATTAGGAGAAAAATCTAAAGAAAAGCACAAATCCGTTATAAAAAGAGGTCACACATGTCATCTTCAAGCTCATATTTGTGGGACCTTTAACTGTTTTGTGTTGACATTTGGGAGGATCTTACAATCCAATTCATATCTATAGAAATTGTCTTTTTCAGTTGCAATGTTGGTTCATGTTCCTTTCTTCTGATGTCCTGATATGGATGGAAATTATCTCATCTTATTTATTCTAAATTCAATTAATGCTATTTCTATTCTATATTTCTAATTTGCCAGTTTCGATTCAGGTGAGGATGTTTGGTAAAAATATTTGGAAAATTGTTTCTGGGTGTTTGGTTTGTTTTGGGTTCATCTGTACACAAAAAATATAAAAATCAATATACATAGATGCAGCCTAAAAACAGGAATTAAGTTCAGAATACCACAGAATCATATAATAAAAAAATCCTCCATAAAAATTAAAAATACTACTCAACTCAAACTCATGAAAGATATGCATTGTTCAATATAAAAATAATAATATCAACGATCAGCTAAAGCATGAAAATATTTGGTTACTTGGGCTCCTTTAGTGAACACCCAAAAGTGATTTCCTAAAAAAAAGATAGTTTGGGACAAGAAATAATCGACTCATTTTGATGATTTTGAGGATTAGGTGTCTTCTACATACAAGAATAGCCAACCAAACAGGCTCAGTAGTGAAAAGCAAGGAAAAGAAAGAAAGAAAGCAGAGGAAGATATGGCTGCACTATGGTACATGTTATGATGCACTTATTGGGGTAGACATATCTCATCCCCTTCATGCAGTTCACCCAGAAACCGAGTGCCAAAGATTTACTAAACTTTATGACCGACTTTCACCACATCCTTTCACTGCACAAGAGAGTAAAGGGTGCCCATGAGGCTGGGCTGGACATCTGCCTGATTGAAATGCAGATTCCCCACAATTTAACACTAGGAGTGAACTGCAACAGTGCTTCTGGAGATTAGCCAAACATGCTCAGGTTCTGCTGAGAAAAATTTAAGAACACATTTTTCTAGGCAGGTTCAACTTGGTTAAAGATGGATTCTTCTAGTTTTATCATGGGTTTTCTCAGATTCATATGGGACAAATCCATAGTCACATTCATGCACCCTTAAAAATCTCTTCCCAAATTCGCACAGTATCCGCAGTGGGTGTGAACCGGACCCAGATCCAAGTAATGCAGGGGCAAACCAGCAACTTCTATACTTCAAACATTTTTTGCACAGAAATACATGCACATATGTTGTATTCCAGTTGTATCATATCCAAGGTTTTCAAAATATGAACTGTCAGTTTATTACATATTGTATTCATATAAATACCCATATTTGTATACATGCAGCTTTGCTGTGAAAGAACTGTGTTTTCTGCTAAAAATGAGCAATTATATTAAAATTTTACCAAAAGTCTAACACCAGACTACTTCATATCTGTATAATTTAACAGTTGAATGTGGTAGAGGTGGGTATTTTTAGATGTGTGCTATCACAGAGTTTGCCAAATATAATCATTCAAAATTGAAATTCAGTTAACTTAAAACTTAATTGAAGGGTAACAGATTCATCCAAAATTGCCCTTAAAAAGTTTTATTGCCTGATTTCACTTGAAAACCCTTTAAAAACCTTAAACTTATTAAGAATTTAAGTTATTTACTTTTAAATTTTAATAGAAAAAAATATTAAAGATTGACATACGTTAGGGGTTTTCCCATTTTTTTTAAAGCCCATGAACTCCGTTGCTTTGCACTAAAAAGTTTTGTCATTGCCATGAAGTTTTCTGTAAAAAAATTTGTGCAGGTTTACTGTACAGTTATCCCTATTTTGAAGATTTCCTACATTATTCTTATTGCTGTCCGATGTTTATGTTGCCTATCATTACGATTATGATTAATAGAAAGATTTAGAGAAAATAGCTTCTACCTTAGCATTATAAAAAAATAGAACTACATCGGAGTAACAATCAAAACGTACGATTGGTAGAAAGAGGCAGATCAAAATATTAATAGAAAAAAATGTTAAAGATTGACATACACTAGGGGTTTTCCTTCTTTTTTTTTTTAAGCCCATGACCTCCATTGCTTTGCACTAAAAAAAATCGTCATTGCCATGGAGTTTTCTGTAAAAATTTCATGCAGGTTTACTGTACAATTATCCCTATTTTGAAGATTTGCTACATTATTCTATTGCTGTCTGATGTTTATGTTGCCTATCCTCTTATGATTAGCTGCTGCATTTTGATGGTGTTTGCTATGTGTTCAAAGTTGCTGTTGAAGGTGCAAATGTGTAGTTAAGCCATTTTTTTTGTGCTTGAAGCTACTGAGCTGTGTTGTTGATGTGCTGTGCCACCATATTTCAACTTATAAATAATTTAATTCAGTTGTATAATTTGCATTCTATTATGTTTTAACTTTTAATTTACTGTTTGTAGTTTGACAATTATATATTTTTATTTTTATTTGTATACTTCTTTTATTGCATCACTTATTATCTCTTTTTTCTTTGCTTTTTAGGTTTTTTTTTCTTTTATTTTTTATATTTAAATAATTTATTAAGTTTTAATTTGTTGTTATATTTATTGGTTTATATTTTTATTAGGTTTCAGAATTTATTAACTTTACACTTTAGATTTCTAGATTTAGTTTTTAAATTTTTTTAATAATATATTTGACTGATTTAAGATTATTAATACAGTTCTATTAAATTTTATCCTTTTGGGCCTTTTAACTATATTTTATTTTACTTTATTGATTTTAAACTTAAATTGTTATAAAACCATATTTTGACAATCACAATTATTTGATTAGTATTTTGAAGATAAAAATAATAAGTACAGATTTATACACATTGAACTTAATCATGATGTTTTTTGATTTTTTATTGTTTGACGAACTTGTTCAGATTTTTCCCTTGTTGAACTGCAATGATTAACATGAACCTTGTGGCTTATAGTATGTACGTGAGTTCAAGGCAAGCCACTTAAAGCCACCAATTGTTGCAGTTACTATTAAAAACATCACAATCCAATGTAGAATCTATATTCTGCATGTTCAAAACAATTCAAGACAGCCTTGATCCATTATGAAGGAAGATAAATATGCATTAAAGAAATTCTATTAGAAAACACAAGATATATTAATGCTGGAAAGGAAAACCACTGTTCAAATACTTAAACCAATTTGAAAGACAGATTGCCACACAAACAGGACAAACAAAACAAGTTAGACAGGAGGTTCCAATTGTGGAGTACCGGAGAACAGACTAGGTTGCTGTGAAAGAGCTTATGAATATGAAGGGATGAATTAGGGTCAACAAATACCTGCCTTCATAAATGTAGATTCTCCACTTCTTTGTCCTCCTAACCATATATCATTTTCATATTCCTCTGCATGATCTTCTCTAGTATATTACCTGCTTGTAACTATTACTTCATGATTTGTCACATCATAGATCTCCCTATTTCCTACAACATCCTCAGTAGCCTGAATTGTGATATTGAAAGAATCATAGACCTGTTTTAGATATTAAAGTTTAGGACATCCCTGGATCTCTTGTTTAAGGTACAACTTGTTTCAGGTGCAAATTGATTGGGGTATAATTATAAGAAATTTACTGAGGTACCACGTTTACCAGTTTTGGTCCACGCACCCGAACCAGGTTCACTTGGGTTCGGGTTCACCCGGGGGTTCACTTGGGTATGCCCTAGGTGATGATTTTATGATCAGAAATGAATTAAGAAGAAATACAGAAATAAGGAACGATAAGACACGGTCAATACCCTGAAAAACCCTCCTTTTATGTATATTAAGAAAGAGAGAAATCTGCTTTATAACTGGACCAAAGACTAGGCCGATCTGATGCAATGAAGATGGCACCTCTCCTAGGTGCAATTTATACAATGAATGAGATATCTCCTTAATATATCGATCTGAAGCAATAGGATAATATGCTGAAGATAATCAATCTTGAAGTCACACGAACTTGCCTTGATAAAAATTTGAATCTATCTTGAATGAATTCGCTTGAGTGAGTATATACATGTATGGTGACTATTCGTGAAAAGTTAGCCTTCTCCAAAGATGAGGTACCTTTACAAACAGAAAGGAGACGTCTTTTGGTGAAGAGTCAGCCTCAACAAAGAAATTAAAAAATATGTAAATGAATGCCGCCGATTTTATATATTTTATTTTTTGAATTTCTAGGCGGAGATACTCTCCCGCCGCTATACAACAACACTAGGTACATACCCAGGCGTTTGGGTTCGCCAGGTATGAACCTGAGCATATCCAAAGGTGTTGAGCACCAAAACATAACAAAAACAGACATTTTTGACCTTTTTTTGCATCCAAAAACTCTAAAATGTCCCTAAAAGCGCCCCTTCTATTGTTGGGTTTTCCTCACGCATCAATCAATGATGAATAAAATTGTTATTGTGTTCACAAGAAAAGATATGGCAAAGTAATTATTATTTAATTTATTTTAGCAGTATACAAATTAATTTAATGCATCCATGATCAATAATTATCATTGTTGGTGTAATTTATGTCTCATGTAATTACACTTCACTTAAGTTGACCTAGGATAATGCATTTCATAGTAATTTGCATATGAGACACTTAGGGAATTGCATATCTAGGGATATGGTTGTAGAAAAAATTCCACCTTTGGTAGGTGATCCACCTTTAGTGGAATTATCTATTGTTTCTCCTACCTACCCCTACCTACCCTTGCATCTCATTGAACCACGTCATGATTGTGTGCTCACATTTCCCTATAGCCTTGCCTTTATAAGCAGGCTCATGTACATTGTATGGATCCAATTGTATCAGTTGGGCATTTTGCATCTTGATGAGAATACAATTTGTTCTTGTCTATTTTGTTCTCTCCTTTTTTGTGCTATTCATTGGCCTCTAGATCTTGGGTTTTTATAGGCAAATTCTCACAATCATTAAGACATAGCCCTTCTAGTTCACTAGTCATTTTTCTTCTGTTAAATTTTGGTCAAGTATTCTCTTACTTTACTTTTCTATGAGTTAATTTGACAGGAATTCTAGGAATTTAAAGGCGATTTGTTATTGAATTATATATTCTGCTATATCCTACCATTTTTATTCATTGAATGAAGTATATAGGGCAAAGTTGCCAGATCCAAAGATTAAGAAGAGCAACTCTGAAGAAGAGTACAATGAATGCCCAGCACGGTTCTATCCTTATAGGTTCTTTGACGAGGATCATATATTGTTGCCCACTTGAGAAATTCAGTATTTACTTAGCCACCATGTTTCCTCCTATAAAAATTAGCTATGTAAACCACCCAGGATCAAGAAGCTTTAAAGGCAAGCACAATAGATGAGAAATTCAATAGATTGCAATATGCAAGACCCACGTGTGATCAATGTGTGTAATATATATGTCCAAGATGAGAACAATGAGTGGGTAACATATAGGATACACCTCCAAGAGATGTGAATGTAAAACTAATGTGGGATAACAGGAAGATCTAGTAACGTGTCCACAACATCTCCACCAATCTAAGAAGGTACAAGACAAATGATGCAAGTACAACCAACCTAAGTAGATGCCTGCCCAATCAAAATTATCATATCATAGGTGCATAACATGCATGCAATAAAGTAATAAATGAAATGCAAAAATAAAATAATGTAGCAACAGGTTCAATGGGCACTATCCTGATCCCCCTTATCTCTATCTTTAGTCTGCATTACAACATGAGGACAATGGACCATTTACAGGCCCTTACAATATCAAGTGAATTAGATTGGATAAGTATTTGTCTTTACTATGTAATTGGCCTGTAGGATTTACCTTTAGTGAGCTCTCACAGCTAACAAATGGGATCATTTGGAAGATTGAGCTCATGTATGCCCATCTGATCTTTGAGTTCTCATGTTTCCATGCACATGATAGCAGAAACAGGCTATGGAGATGAAAATTGCTAAAATGTCTTGTGGGACATGATAGTAGAAGCCAGCTATGTTACAGTAACTTTACAGCTGTTCAGAACGGTGTTCACCCAAGGGTCTGAAACCTTTAGCAATTGAAACCATGTTTTCATCCTGCTAAACACATGGAGATATACCAAAGCCTTCTAAACAATGTTTTTATCCTGTTAGACATTGTTTCTTCCCTAAAAACATATGGAGATATTACAAAGCCTTCTTGTTGTGATGCCTGCTGGAAAATTATTTTTATACAGTAGGTATTAATGATAATTATGCATGTGATTTAAATTACACTACCAATCATGTCTAAAAGACTAAAAAATTATAAATACCACATCTGCAGGGCACAGTCCTGTCCTATCAATAATTAAAAATAGAATGAGATATATAATTGTTGGAATGTGGATACTCATTAACGATGACTAGGATGTTCCATCTACGACTTCGTTCAATTCATATTTGCAACAGTAACAAAGGCAGCAGAACAAATGAAATAAACTAATTAAGAAGCTTGTAATATAAGCTGCTCCATGTAATTACTTAAGGTTACATATAGTGGAAGATGTTAAAGGAAATATCCACGTCATCGAGTGACATTTAAGATCAAGGATGTGAAGATGACCTTCAACACTACAATTGAAGAAAGTAATAAGACCCTGGCTGCTAGAGAAGGAATGAATAAATTGCATAGAAAGAATTTCTGAAGTTGATTGTACTTGAAAATTGATCCAAATGATGCAGAATGCCAATATCTATTATCATTGGAAAAGGAATTTGAATTGTTCAATAGAGTCACCATTGCATTAACTGTTAAGCCCCCAAATAGATAGCTGCTCTTTACAATAAATTATAATTGCTAAAGCTACTCACAATGAGTCAATTTTTGGAACTACTAAAATAAGTTGTAAAAGAGATCTAAATAAAGAAGCTGGTGTATAAATTATATTTTTAAAGAAAAAAATCTATAACTGTTGTCAGTTTCAACCTAATTCTGATGTCAAAGCTTTTGTTTTACACAAAAACATTGACTGAAATAGTTGGATGTTGAATTGTTCAGAAGTATTATAATCAATGTCTACTTGTGGATGTCTGTCATCAAGCCTTTGGTGCCCTATCTTACGTCCAAGGCATCAAAACTTATGTCCCTGTCAAAACTTAGAATTGGTTGTTACAGGTATAAAGAGTGTTGATCTGTGGGCCAGTGGAATCATCTATTCATACTAAACCTTATTTTACAGTGACTTATAATATTTTAAAAAGCTATTGATGTGGTCACTAGATGGTATGGAATCTGCATTGTCGATTTAATCACCTAGCATCAAGTTACCATGTAATGAAATAATCTGATATGCTCTCTTTCACCTTAATGACATGAAAGCACTAAATTTATTACCAATTTGTCTGAATCATACATCATACTTCAACAAATCCAAGTTCTGTCAGGGATTCAGGTTCAAAATTAAAGATCAGAATTGTAAATGAGGGGCTTCTTTACTCGGTTATTTGGTGTTGTGATTATCCTAGTTCAAAAAAATTATTTAAAAAATGTTACAGCATACACCTTTGCATATGTTGCCAGTAGTTGAATCTTGAAAATATTTAACCTTCCACATAAATATTATATAATGTTTCCAGTTGTTGAAGATTTTAAGACATTCTCTCTGCCTCCCCTTGTCCAACTCCAATAAGCTTATCACATTGCATTCTTGGGGGCAACCATAGAAAACACAAATTTTGCAAACTAGTTCCAACTTCTAGGGTCACTGCATTCAGACTTTTTAAACAAACAAGTGAGTATGCAATTTATCTTTAATAGATACTCATTAAATCCTATACAGAACTTATAGAAAAATGGTTTGTAAAATGCAAATAATCTAGATATGAGTACTTTCAAGATTCAGACTGAGTGGTTGCACCATAGACACTCTGAGACTGTTGAATCCTTGTAATTTCTTTGAATCTTATTGAATGTTCATTAAGGTATATCAGTGTGAACAGCTTTACAGATTTCTCTTCAGATCTGGTTACACATAAAGATTTACCCCTATTTTATTACTAACGTAATGTAATTTATTCTAAAATCATAACATGGTTTCTATGTGAATTTACTAGACTTTATAAATAGTACTTTAATTTCATAATTTGCAATGACACATGATTATCAATCAACTTGCACCCAAGACAGAACATCAGTAATATGTACAGGTAATCTTAGGTACTATTTCAATATACCATATACTCTCTTAACTTTCTATTTCAAATATTTATGCAACCAGCACAGATACCTGTAACATGTGCACACATGGATACATGCTAAGCATTTATGTGTATGTAGGGATGTGTAGAAAGGTTCATTTTTATTGTAAAAATTAGTATGTGTGGCAGACTTCTATTTTTTATATGCATGGCAACATAACACAAGCAACTGAATTGGACATGAACTGTATCTTACCGCATCCATTAGAGCACGGATCTCTGATTCTTTCATGTTAGATCCATATCTTTTCAGTCCGGCCTTCAGCTCGTCAAAAGTAATTGAACCACTATTATCCGTGTCCATAGTCTTGAACATCTCTCTCAAACCAGCAATCTCTTCCTCTGACAAACTTTGAGCTATTACCTACAAGAAAGCATTAATGTGAAACTCTTATCTGCCTTTCTCTATGCATCAGTTAATGCATCCTTTCTCCCCTAAAGAAAAGATTTACTTTCATGTCTCTTATACATGCAATGCACATTCTATTAGATCTTTTATGAAGTTGCTCTAAAAAATAGAAGGAATGTGAACTAGAAAAAAACATGCATGCAGACAGCAGTTTTGGCAGATCATTAATTGCATTGCTCCTTTACAAATAGGAGGCAAGTGACAGGCTTTAATTAAACACCAAGCATGCCAATAAGATTGTAACCACAGCAAACATAACCATAAAGTTAATTGCTCGAGTACAAATTGAATGAGGAAAAAGATACTATAATGTTGAGTCTCGACATAAACTTCAAATGTTTAAATAAAGAAATTACGGAATTGTTAAGCATCCTACATTTTCAAGTCATTTGAAATTACCCAAATTACTCTGCAGTTACAGAAAAAAGGAATGCTTCACAGAGGCTGGACCGGTTTGACTCCTAGAAGTCAATGTTGCTGAGGAATAACTTCAACTGAAGTATAAAAGTATGGAGTTCTGTAGGGCAATACTGAATTTGGGTTGAAAATAGAAATTAAACTCTGAAAATTGGTTATCTCTTTGACAATAGATATCCCAGGCATGACAGTTCATAAAAGAGAACCAAATTTTACAGGGTTATATTAAAAGATAATCTTCCTTGAATGTCACATTAAGATACTGCTTACATGCTGGTCACATGTTGACTTGCAAAGCCAATAAAAGAATTTTTGTTTGATGTATAAGCACAAATTTTGAACTATGAAATGCGAGCTCTGTAAAATATCAGAATTTTCAAAGTTACTGAAACAAATTGGAATCAGGTACAGGCACATGGGTACAGTACGGCATTATGGCAAAAAAAAAAAGGGGATAGGTATGTCCATTAAAAAAATTGTAAAATATATATAAATATATACTGTTTTTAAGTTTTTATCTAAAAAGTAATTTAATTTTAACATTAAACTTTCACCAATTTATATCAGAAAAACAGTTTGACAAATTTATATTAATATGACTAAAAAAATTAAAAAGTAAAATATATCAAATTAAATTTATATTATAAATATAAACTTTTATCAGTATAATGAATATTAAAAATTAATAACAGTATATAAAGTCACATTATAATTAATAACTTAATATTAGGCTTAGTAACTTTCACATTAGTCTTGTTTGTGTTAGTTGTTACTTCCTTACCTATTTTTAATCTACCATATAAAGTTACATGCAATATAATATTAAGATATATTATAGTATCAAGGATTCAAGAAAAATTATAGTATTAAGATATATATGTAGGTCTAGGTTTAGCGTTAATTGTTACAGTGCATAAATTTACACAAGATATAATATTAAAATTATATTTAGTTATGTTCCCATCATTGCTGCATCTTGTATCCATCATTCCTGCTAATATGAAACCAGAAATGCCTGTTTGCTGATGCTGGCATACGTTATCCCACACAAAATATCTGTTTTCAGTTGCTGCAAGGAGTTAAACACACAAAATCTATTATATTACTGTCATTTAGGATTTCAGAACCGACGTTAAGGGTTTCAGATGGTTCATTCACCACCAAAAACCAAATCCTGCCCGATTCCACATCCAAATCCATTTTGGGACAAATCATACCCAGAAATGCAGGGTTTTCCTGCTAAATTGGTAACATAGGAATTTTTTGACATCTAATACTATGCAAATATGTTTTGGGCACCAAAAGACCCAGGCCACAATACCTTTCATCTGATAATTCAAGTTGAACTCATTTCCAAATTACCACACAAGCCACACATGAGGTCAAGTTTGAGTTCACAACTTGAATTGGTCACAAGGCAAAACCAGAGAGTATAGAATTTGAATGGTACCTAAATAAAATGGAAATCAATTCCCTAACAGACAACTGAAAAGATGAGGACATTCAACAGAATAATTTAACTTTACTGATTTATCAATAAAATCCATAAACAAGTGGGGCAGCTGGAACATCTAGAAAGGGTAAATAAAAACTTAAAGTAGGAGAACAGTCCTAACAGCCAGAGAAAAATAGGTAGAAATGAAAAAATTGATAAGATGGACAGTTGTTGGTAAGTGGGAGTTAAAAGAAATCAAATGTCATCCTATGATTTTTAGCTTGTCTTGTATGAATAGACATTCAGAAAGAGTTATTTAACCCAAGTGGATCTCGGTCACAAAATTTGGTGCCATATGTAGGCACGCCCTAATGTGATAAAAGGGCAACATCCATTCAGAATGTAAAATCTGGATCTCTATGAAACTGCAACACGGCTGCATTCTATCATTCTTACCTTGTTAAAAAACTGCTTAGTGATAACTAACATGAACGCATCTCTAAGGGAGTTGTTAAACTTCTGTCTATAACTACTTAATCACATGGATAAGAAAAACAGTCCGCTTACCATAAGAGCCATCTTCTTCAATTTATTCATTGCAGAGAATTGTTTTAGGCGGGACAACACGGCCGGATCCAAAGCTTTATCTGGAGCAACACCATCTTTACATATCCAAGGGTGACCTGTAATGATTGTAAACTTGACTTGTTTAATTATATTCAGAATTTTTACATAAAAAATGTATGTTTAATTATATTCAGAATTTTTACATAAAAAATATACTCATGAAGTTTCTACAAAAAGTTGAAATGCTACCAAAACCCTTTTCAAATACAAGTCCTTTAGTTTTGCACAGAAGTTCATTCCTACTTTATTTAATGATTACTCTTGAAAGTATCTGAGTTAGCTGCTAATGCACTACATCTTTCAACGAAAGTAACAATTGCTAACAAACACAAATACAGTGAAGACTTGCAGAGTAATCTCATACATAGAACTTCATGTGCATGGATGCGCTGACTTGGGTCTTTGGTAAGCATTTTCCTGATAAGATCCTTGGCACTCTCAGAAATTGAAGGCCAAGGTTCTGAATCAAAATCAATGTGGCCTCGTAGAACAGCATCAAAAATTCCCTGTTGGGTTTCTGAAAAAAAAAAGAAGTTAATAAGAGTATCAGACATGAGTTGGCATTTACATAAATATATCTATTCAAAGAAAAAGCCACTTTGACAGAATGAGCTCTAGTTGCAGACTTTATATATGCCTTTCACCTGCCCAAAATGGTGGAACTCCACTAAGTAATATGTATAGAATGACTCCAGCTGTCCACACGTCTGCCTGTGGACCATACTGCTTGCATAAAACTTCTGGAGCAACATAGTATGGACTTCCAACAACATCACAGAACACCTGGCCTGCAAGTGCAATGGACCATTCATATATTGCTTAAGCCTCTAAACTATTTTAAGTTCAAAAGATGGATCTAACTCGAGTCCACTTCAGATTCTTTTTTCAAATCAAGTTACTCAGTCAATTGCTTTAAAAGGGAAGAGCTTCAAAAATATATGTGCTGGGAACAGAGTCAAAATCTGTTTAAATGAAGAACAAAAAGATGCTAAGATAAAAGGGCAAAACAAGAAATGAGGGCATGCTTGATAATCCTATAAAAGGTGTTACTGGAAGCATGACATCTATACGAGAGGAGAACTGGATGGAAAAGAAGGAAATTAAGAAAGACGGAAAATGTGCAGAAGGAAAAGGGAGGAAAAGATGCTAAGCTGCAAAAACATATGAAGCAGTGTGAACTGGCCCGTCTCAAAATTGTCCTGAATAACCACTATGTAAAACATAAACATAAATAATTCTCTTCCAATGTTTTTTGTCTTTCCAATTGTGTAAAATAGTTTATGCAAATTAAAAGCCACGATTAAACTACTGAAATGTTTCAATTGTTAAATGACCAAGGAGAGTTCAAGAAAAATGAACATAACTGGCCCATCTCAAAATGCAGAAAATTATTATGAATACCCTCTATGCAAAACATAAACATATATTGAACTCCTCCTATCTGTTTTTCGGTTTCCCTTCTAACATTATAAAATAGTTTAGGGATATTAAAGACTACAAATTAAACTACTAAACACTTTCAATTGCTAAAAGATTGACCAGAGAGAGTTCACAACATGGATCTAATTCTAAAAGACTACATGGATCTAATTCTAAAAGACTACTTCATGTTCTGTTTTCGAATCAAATCGATATGTTTAATTGCTTTAAAAAAAGAGGTCTTTGAACATTTTCAAGAACATATGTGCTGTAAAAAAAGCTATCGCAAGGGAAGAAATGCCAAATATATTCAAATGAAAACAACAAGGATGAGCAGGAAAAAGGGCATAACAAAAATGAGGGAATCTTGATATTTGCAGATGTCATTGGAAGCACCACAGTTATAAGAGAGGAGAATTGGATGGAAAAGAAGAAGATATAGAAAGATGGAATATGTGCATAAGTAAAAAAGAAAGAAAATCTGCTAAAGATGCAAAACATTTTAGAAACTGAATTGGCCCATCTCAAAATGGAGGAATTTATCATGAATATTATATGTAAAACGTATTCACAAATAAGTCTCTTCCAATCTTTTTTTCTAAGATTGTTAAACAGTTAAGAGAAATTAAAGACCACAAAATTGAACAGCTACACTGTTACAATTGCTAAAAGATTAACCAGGGAAAGTTCAAGAAAAGCAAGAAACATATCTGGACCATCTCAAAATGCAGAAAATTATCACGAGTGCCCTCTATATAAAACATAAACACAAATAAACCTTTCCAATTTTTTTCCCTTTCTATCATTGCAAATAGTGTAGGCAAATTAACGACCACAGCTAAACCACGAAGCTTTTTCAATTGCTAAAAGATTGACCACGGAAAGTTCAAGAAAAGTAATCAGAAACTTGTCTAAAGGATCTTACCAGGTTTGAAAAAAACTGATAGCCCGAAATCAATTGCCTTCAACGATGAATCATCATCCTTGTTTACAACCAAAAAATTCTCAGGCTTTAGATCCCGGTGCATAACACCCAATGAATGGCAGGCCTCAACAACACCCACAATAATCCGGGTCAACTCAGCTGCCTTCCGTTCGCTAAAATGTCCTCTCTGTATTATCCGGTCAAAAAGCTCACCCCCAGCACATAGCTCCATGACAATATGCACATGTACTGAATCCTCATAAGCCCCTTTAATGGTCACAACATTAGGATGCCCGGACAAATGGTGCATGATCTGAATCTCTCGTCTCACATCCTCAACATCCTCCTTGGAAATCAATTTCCTTTTGGGAATAGATTTGCAAGCATATTCTTTGCCAGTAGAAATCTCAGTACACAAATAAGTTGTCCCAAATTGACCCTGGCCCAGTTTTCGTCCCAGCACATAAAGATCCCTAAGACTCGCCGTGCGGTGACCCAGCACATAATAGGAAATATTGTCCCCCCTTTTCATGTTGTCCTCCTTGGGGTTCGGCAAATCAGACTTATTCTGATTCTGATTCTGATTTTGATTGGTTTTAACCACCTCTTGTTTCTTTGATGGCTTATTAAAACTTTCTTTGCCAAAATCGTTTGAGATCAAACGCAATGTCAAACTATTAGCTGAAAGATCAGAAGTAGAGTCAGTCCTGCTTGTATTGTGTTCACTACTGTTATTTATGTTACTGTTTCTCCTAGAGCGATCGGAGGGCTCTTTGTAGCCCTGACTATATATGTTTTCCAAAGATCCCCGGCATGTATTGCCCATGAAAATTAAAAGACGCTCAGAAATTAATATAGAATCCCCACATAGAAAATACCTCTAGATAAACCCAAGAGCCCGCCAATTGATCCTCACAGTCAAATCCTTTGACCTTCAGACGGCTGAAATTCAAAAATTCACCCCTAAAAGTCAAACCCTGATTAATAACCGGTCACAATAAACCGGTATCTATAAAAACCCTAGTTCACCTAACATGAAGTGGGCACCAAAATATAAAGTTAGTATCAGAATATGAAGCGAATGTCTTCAGAACCAACTGTACAGCGCATTAAATCAATTTTCAGAGAGCGCACTAAACAAAGAGTCAAAGTAAGATCCCAACAACAGTATACACCCAAACCCTGAATAACATAAGCACCCCAAAAAAATGTATTTCTCCCGTCCCTTCTTGACCTAAAAGCAAGGGATATAAAAAATAAACAAATCTCTCAGGACACCCAGAACGAACAAGAAGACCGTGTCTAACCCCAATAAGCAGTATTCATCCAAACCCTAGTTGCACTAAGCACCGATACTTCCAATCCCCCAATTGACCAAAACTGAAGTGGCTATGAAAATCAAGCAAAACTCTGAGAGACCCAGATCAAAACAAATATAATATTCGTCAACCCTGGACTTCCGCTGCACGAAATATAGTCAACAAGTAAGAAACCGCCGGCACTAGCTCGTTCTCTTATTTTTCGTACTGAGCACAGAATGAAACGCTAAATCTCAGGTAGCCTGAATGTGTACTTAAATGCAAACATTTCAGCGAATCTTCATGGGATCCTGCGAGGCGGCTTCTCTCATAATTATCCATCATCATTTGTCATAGCTATGAATGTGCTAGAAAGGCTAATCAATCCATCGTGGACTCTTTTGCTCCCTTTTTCGCCCTCATCTTCCTCTAAACGCTTCTTTTTCCTTCCAGATTTCTGCAATTTGTTCACATTTGTTTCCTCGTTAGTTCTTTCTCAGTCAATGCCTATGAACAGTTCAATGTACCTGATGAGCTGCCCCACACCACATCACTGTTGACTGACATCAGATTAGCTGTCTCCTCGTTTTCTTTTGGCTTTTGTTTCCTTTTCATGGGTTTTCCAAGAAGCAACGAGTATAAGAGCTCACGTGCCAGCACGCTGACGATCTGGCATAAATAGTAGGCAGTTCATGGGATTTTGGGGATTTACTGTTACCAATCGAACCGCAGATGTCTGTAAAGATGGAAATTTTGAGTAAAAAAATAATGGCTGTTTCTGTCGAACAGCTAGCGGCCAACTCTGTCTTTCTCACCGCGTAACTTTTCAACATATTTTATACCATTTTGATTAATGATTAAAAGTAGCTTTGAAAAGGAAAGTTTTTTTCTCAAATGTCAATAATTTTTCTCCTCAAAGTAAAGATCAACATTTTTTTAATCTAAAAATGGCTTTTATTCAAAGATACTTGATTTTGTTATTGTTGATTATTGAGGTGAAGTTGAAAGCATGTATTATATATCGGAAATGAACCCATCAAATTTCAATAGAATTCAATGTGAAAGTATAAAAAGTAGATTAAAAAAAAGTTGTAGAGGCTGATGTATGTGTATTGTATTGATTTAATAGTTTTAATTTGTGGTATTTCTTTATTGTTTTGTTAATTTGGGTTTTAATAAAATATTATTTTATATATAATAGTCTTTATTTTTATTGAATTTTTATGATAGACTCGGTTTTTGTTTTGTGTAAAGTTATATATTTATTCAAAGATCTTCACCCTTTTCATATTTTGAAAATGATTTGTTATAAGTTGTAGTTTATCGATTAAGTGGAAATTTTTTTATAAAGAAGTGGTCAATACATGTAATGTCTTGTTCATGTACTAGACATATATGATTGCATATATGTTTACTTTTCTAATGAAGAGTTCAAGGTGATTAGTATATTTGGCACTTAGGATGAAATTTTTCATTTCAAGGTGTAGACAAGTGGCAGTCTTGTTATGATGTGTTGAATTCCAAGTGACAAAAGGTATATGCTAGCAACTTTGCATTTTGTTATTTTACCCTTAGTCATTGTTCATGAGTCAATCAAAGTGGGTCGTATTGACAACCCATTTCGATGTGTCTCATTTTTGCTTTTTTTTGTAAAAATGTGCATTTGATTGTATCCCACCTATTGCTAAGAAGTGATCTGAGAAATATTCTAAGTTGGGTCCCCATGTTGAAATATTACTCAAGAGGGATGGGAATCGTTCAAAAAGTTTATCAAAATAAGTTAAAAGTGAGCAAATTTTGGCTTGCGGATATTTAATGTCCAATCAAATTTGATCTAGTTCTCGTAGTTTCCATGCAAGGTCCTATATGATTAGAGATCCCCTCAAAAGGAGAAAAAAATGAAGAAAAGTAACTAATTTAACATTTTGCCAAAATCCAACTTATAATTAAACATCTCCTTTTTTTATTTTTTGGGTCTAGTTCAGTTATCTTTTCTCACATCTTGTTTGGTTGAAGTTTTCAACATCATTAACATTTTATGGGACCCTAGAACCTATCCAAACTTTACCATTCAAGGTGAACGTCCAATTCACTTGATTTCCCCTACACCTAGCTACTCATGAATTAAAATTGAATGTTTGTGGAAGTTTGATGCAAATTATTTTTGCAATATTTCACCCCCCATATGAACCACCTCATCCAAAAGTGAAGTATCCAATTCACTTCATTCTTTTTTTTTTGCATATGACCTATTATGAAGTCAATTTTAAGTGTCATGAAAGTTTGATGGCTATCTAAATCTAATTGTTTAAGCATGTGCATATGTCTAGCTCACTTGAAAAGTTTTGTGGGTCATACCATCATTACATCATATTGACATCATTATTATATCATCAAAACATTTAGTAAAGTTTCCTTAACCTACTAAAAAAACTCATTTGAATGTGCACTCCTAGTTAGATCTAGTTGCATCTTCTTATAGTTGTACTTTGCATATGTCATGTCGACATCACCCCATTCAAAGCATTATCAATACATGATGGCATCACGTTTACATCATGATGATGTCAACATATGCAATTGTTGATATCATCATCAAAAATTTCCATCTTGATCAAATACCAAAAAATTATTAAATTGGTAGGTTAAGTTAGACTTCCCTACAAGTTCAATTCAGATGGATTTTCTCACAAGTTTGATTGAGTGTTGAAATCTTGTAGAAAGTTTAGTTGCAGTCCAAAACATTGCAAAACAACAAAATGCCTAGCTTTTGTTATTAATGCATTTTAAAAACCTATAACTACCTTATTTAAATAAATAATAACAAAAAATCCTTCTAAAATCATATTGGCATGGATCCAAAGGAGAAAAGTGGTTCTTAGCTACGTCAGTTACTGTTTGTGAACCTAAAAGTCAAACACATCATTCCCTAGGCCATTGTTGTAATGAATTCCATGGGTGATTTTCTTGATCTTTGCACTCAAACTCGTGAATCATTAATGTGGAAGAATGGTGGGGTGCAAGGAATGTTATTTCATTCCTCTAGTCAATCAAATTAGATTTGGATTTAGGACACATGTTTGCAAAATATTGGTTAAAGTGGTGGCAAGAGTATGGGCATCCCCAACAACTATAGAGGTTGCATGATCATGGGCAAACTCACAATAATGGTTCCCACTTTTTTGCCACTTTTGATAATGAGATGAACATTTTTAAAATAATCTTCAACTTCCGACAACTATAACTTTTAAACTATTAAGAATTTGAAGATGATGTAAATTAGTGATTTGTAGCATTTTGTCTATAGATTCTAAATATATATATTTTCATATTTTTTTGAAGATTTAAAAAAAAAAAAAATCATCTACTTCGACTACTTTTCAGAAAACTACATTTTTTAAGAGTGATGTGCCTCCCGAAATGCATAACGTTTTTTTCTATAAATGATAAAAACTCAATTCTTTCGAATTTTGGTTTGTAACATCAATATCCAGGGCTTGTTCTTGGTTTGATCGTGATATGTTGAATATTTTTTCATTTTATTAAGTTTTGAAGTCCGTCTAGTTATAATTCAGACATAGGTTTAAGTTTGAACACATAACTTGTTCTATATATATCGAAATTCAATTTATTTTTTTGTTAGAAAGAAGACATCAATACCTAGGGCATAGGTACAACTTGAGTTGGCCTAGTGGTGGAGAACTTATGCTTTTGAACAAGAGGTCACAAGTTCAACTCCCACAAGGGGGTAGGATATGTACACCTTGTCAGCTTTGGCCTATTACCTATCAAAAAAATATATATACCTGGGACATAGATATTTTTCTTCTTATTTCTCCCAATGCGTTAAACAGAGAAGTTCATGTTCGGTGAAAAACCAGTATTCCATAAAATTAAAAAAACAAGAACATAATAAATTCACAGTGTAATAAAATTATACTCGTTGGAAAGTTTGCTCTAAGCACTACCATCTTATATTTTTGGGTTATCAAGATTCTTTCATTTGTGCCTTGAACCAGAGGTCCGAAGGCAAAAACTTCTCAGAACTCTGAAAATTTTGGGGAGAGATCTCTAAAAAGGGTGTTCGAACGAACAGTGGTTCGAGCGAAGGGGGGTTCGATCAAACCCCCCCTTCGCTCGAACCCCCCGAGCAAAATAATGATGCATACTTTCATGTAACAGTTGGGTTCAAATGAACCCGACCTTTTGTAACTGTCAACGTTCATTCGAACCCTGACCGACCCATTTTTTTCTTTTTTTTTTACATTTTTGTATAGTCATATAAATATACATAATTTTTTTCATTTTTTTACACACAAATGATGAAAACGATTTGCATTTTTGGATGAAAGAAGACATTGGAAAGTTATTTTGAGGGCAATAATTTGAAGATATTTGAAGGTTATTTTTAAAAGCATGGGGAACAAGAAGAGAAGGTAAAATAAGACTTCGAGGAATTATTCTCCCGAAACAGAACAAAGATATTGAGAATGAAGAAGGCAAAGATATCATGATGCAAGTATGCATTTTTATTTTTCTTTCTATTTAATTTTATATGTATTACATACCAAAAATTGTGTTTATTTGTTAGTATTAGTTAAATATTTTTATAAAAATTATTTTAAATAATATTAATTTAATTAATTTAATTTATATAATAATTTTATCTTAATTAATTCTAATTGATGTTATTTTTATTAAATTAATTGGAAATAGTAGGAATAAAAATAATCTCGTTTTAATTAAAATTAATTATGTTTTAATTTGAAATAATATGTGTATTTGCAAATTTCAAATTCAATTAACTTGCTTGTTGTGTAATTGACATTTTCTCCTCCCCCCCCCCCTTAAGTCCATTTATAATAGATCATGGTTTTAATTTAAAATTTAGATCTTTAGGACCCCTCTCTTTCCCATTTATTATTTATAATTTATAATTTAATTTAGATAGTCCATAAATTTATAATTTAATTTAGATTTTGAAATCATGTGTCTTTATAGTTTAGCAAACACTTCAATTGGTGCTCTAAAATTAACAAACTTGTATTTTGTGTCTTCCGCAATAGGCTCTTTTAGTTTTATCCTTAGAAAGGGGTATGCCTCCCGAGTAGCCCTTAAGGCTCAGTGAGAGGGAACGACCCAAAGTGGTAACAAGCTAAAGCCAAGCTCTTCCAAGCCATTATAAATAAATGTGTTTATGATGAAAGTTGCAAGCAACGGGTGTTACATGTTGCTATAACGGCGTTATGACTCCCCATAAACCCTATAGAGTGCAACCTCTATAGGCTGGGAGGCCTTCCATTTAACGGAGCATAACACGTTGTTGATTATAGCCACCCGAATGGATGCCCTTACTAGACACCTTTTGTGTTAGAAGCCAAAAACCTTCTAGTTGTTGGTGCAGGAGGTCGAACCTCTGAAGCGGCTCACATTCTTATGGTTCTTAGTAGAGATACAAAGATCTCCACATGGATTTTTCGTGGGGACTGGTGCTTGGTTGTCCCGGAGAAGTGAGTGTCGTGGAGGGGAGCCAATGGGGTCAAGCACCTAAGTATCCGCTCTGAATTGCATAGCTCAGGGTAACCCCCAAGTCAGATTCAACAACTATTGTCTCGTCCAGCCCTAGGATGTGTGCTTGCATTATCAAAACAATCAAACACTTTCAAACAAACAAATATTGTATCTTCTTTGTTTTCAAGTGTATGCAAAAATATTTCACATTATACTTTTAGAGTCCCCTTATAAACTATATTATGTGATACTAGGACCTATTATGTGATATTAAGACCTATTATATGCGATAATACATATCTTAAATATGACATAATAGAACCTATTATGACATAATAGAACCTATTATGACATAATAGGTCTTATTGTGACTTAATCACATGACCATGTATGCAAAAACATTTCACATTATATACTTGACTTCGAGCCTTAAGACCTATATTTATGATATATTAGGGCCTATTATGTACATGTGATAAATTAATGACCTATTATCGCATAATTTAGGTCCTAATATCACATACATAATAGGTCCTAATATTTGCATAATGTAGGTCTTAAGGGGAGTAAAGTATAATGTGAAATATTTTTGCATATGTGGTCATGTATTAAGTCATAATTAATAAGACCTATTATGTCATAATAGGTTCCAACTTATATCAAATTTAAGACCTGTAGACACCTAAAATTGTCCAGTCTAATTAAATAAATATCTTTATTTATTTAATTATTTTAAGCCTAATTCTTCTATTAATTAAATAAATCTTTATTTATTTAATTAATTCATTTATCCTCTTCTAGCCTTATTTCTCATTTAAATAAATACATTTATTTATTTAAATTATCCTTTTCCTAAATTAAATAAATATCTTATTTATTTAATTGATCCCACTTCTTCTATTAATTAAATAAATCTTTATTTATTTAATTAATTCATTAACCTTTTCTACCCATGACACATGTCATTCATCTCTTAATTCATATACTACCCACCCTCTCATTATTTTATTATTTTCTTTACCTACCCTTTAATCATAATCGACCATTTATCTTTTACACCTCTCAATCTTATCCCTCCATTTCTTATGGTGTCTTCTATATAAGGAGATGCTTCCTTCATTATCAAACCCTGACTACTTGATCAATTGACTACACTACGCTTTTGCACTTTCATATGCGATCCTACTTGCAACCAGATTTCCATTCTTTGTTGAGCTCTTGTGCATACAAAATCTGAGAGCAAATATATCAAGCAAGATCAATGGAGATAGGAAGAATGGAGATCCAAACCCTATTGGACATGTGATGGTATAATCTTTGTGATTTCATTTGATTTGCATTGTCTTAGGTAATCTTCATATGTTATGGTGGATATTTGTTGTTGTTAGGCTAGGGTTTGGTGGTTGAATTCATTTAGTCTTTCAACATTGTTGTTATCCATTTTCCCCATAAACATTTTGGCACGCCCGGTGGGACACTTGTCCCTTTTGCATTTAACATCTTTTGTTGCAGATTTTGTTTTGAAGTTGCAGATTTGACATTTCCGACAACATTTTGATATTTCGTGTCTGCGCACTTTCGGATCGCGTTTTTTGATTTTCTGTCGCGTCTGTGAAACCTGGAACCGCGTCTGCGTCTTTGACAATATTTTATTTCTTTTTTTTGCATATTTCGAGAAACACGTTTGTGCTCCTCAGCCGCGTCTATGAAGTCTTCAAACACGTCTGCATTTGGGAGCCGCATCTATGTCAGGTTTAGGTGCGTTTGTGTCTGTGACAACTGTGTTTGTGTTCGGTTGTTGTGTTTTTTGTTTCATTGAATCAATTTTTCGTCATTCGGATTTCAGATCTGGTTTATTTTAGGCTAACATTTTTAGATCTAGCGTACGAAATTGGTGCAGCTTGTATTGAAAGCAAAATCATTTTGTTGAAGGCCCCTATTTTCACAAAGTCTTTTGGATCTAAAATTTACCTAACTTGTGTGCTTGCAGGAAGGGGTGATTATTTCAAACAATCCAAACTACTAATAGATCTTGGTTGCAGGACCTTGGCAAGGATTTTTGATCTTTCATTGTGTGCCTTGTTTTCATAGACTGGCAAACACTTCAATTGGTGCACTAAAATTGAACCATTGTCTTTGTGTCTTGAGCAATAGGTTCTTTTTGTTTAATCTTTAGAGGGTCTGTCTCCCCGTGTGGTCATTAGGACTACTAGTGAGGAGAGAATGACCCAAGTGGTAGCAAAAGAAAAGCCATCTTCTTCCAAACCACTATAAATGACTATTACCACATCCTCCACATGGAAATTGTATTTTGATGGCTCCTACACTCAAAATGGATCGGGGGCAGGAATATTATTGGTCACACCTCAAGGAGATTGCATCCCCAAATCATACAAGATAGCCTTTGCATGTACCAATAACATAGCAGAATACGAGGCCCTCATCACAGGTTTACGCTTGGCTATCCATTGGAAAATAAAGGAATTACAAGTCTATGGCGATTCCCAACTCATCATAAAACAAGTCAATGATGAATACCAGACAAAAGATGATAAACTCCTTCCCTACCGTACCATGGTTGAAGATCTTAAGCAACATTTCACGACAATCAAGTTTGACCAAATCCCACGAAAAAACAACAGAGCTGTAGATGCAATGGCCACCATTGGCTCCCTCCTTCAAATGTCAGCACACAGTCATAAGTGTGAGTTCTTGGTTAAGCAGTTGTTTATACCGGCATACGACCTACCAGAGTCTGAAATTGTGTGTGTTCTCGTTGGTCCCGAGTCCCCTTGGTACCAAGAAACCTTCGCTTTCCTCAAAGACAACACCATTCCCCACCAAAACCCAATAGCAAACCTTCATCCGCTGACGTGCCCGTTACACCATCCTTGTAGACACCTTGTTCAGAAGGCATTTTGATGGTTCCCTCCTAAGGTGTTTAGATAAACAAGAAGCAGAATGGGCATTACGCGAAGTACACGAGGGTATCTGTGGGGCACACTCAAGTGGACTCACATTGGCTAAAAAACTTTTGAGAACATGATACTATTGGCCTAAAATGGAAGAAGATGCATACAATTATGTGAAGAAATGCATCCCTTGCCAGGAGCATGGTGACAAGATTCATGCACCATCACAAGAATTGCAGCCATTCATTACACCATGGCCCTTCTCGCAGTGGGGGCTTGATCTCATTGGGAAAATCCACCCTTCATCTTCCAACGGACATAAATTCATTATCACCGCCACTAAATACTTCACCAAGTGGGTAGAGGCTAACCCTCTTACTTTCACCACCGGCAAGTGAATATCCAAATTCATCCTGAACTACCTAATCTACCGATATGGCATCCCAAAAGTTATCATCACAGATAATGGTAAACAATTTAAGAACCAGGATGTCAAAGAACTCTATCAAAAATTCAACATCCAACACTGCTTCTCCACTCCATATTACCCCCAAGGCAATGGCCAAGCTGAGACTTCTAATAAAACCCTAATAAAAATCCTCAAAAAGACAGTCAATGAAGCGGGTCGTGATTGGCACCTCCAAATCCATTCTGCATTATGGGCCTACCGCACCTCCATCTGCACCCCCACAGGCGCCACTCCTTATTCCCTAGTATTTGGTTCCGAAGCCATCCTTCCCCTTGAGATCGAGATCCCCTCTCTAAGGGTATCGCTGCAAAACATCCTACTAGAGGAAGAATACATAATTGCCCACTTACAAGAGCTAGAATTATTAGATGAAAGGTGTCTCAAGGCCTTGAATCATCTCCAGGTATATCAAAACCGTCTGCGCATGAGTTATCATAAAAAAGTCAGAACTTGAGAATTCCAAGTTGGTGATCTTCTCCTCATGGAAAATCAAAAAAATCTACAAGAAAGAGAAAAGAAAGGCAAGTTCGAGCCTAATTGGCTTGGACCATATGTAATCACAACAAAATATGGATCAAGAGCTTATCATTTGGCTACTCCTGAAGGTGATCCTTTGGATGATCCAATGAATATCATGCACCTCAAAAGATTTTATGCTTAGTCCTCAGAAAGTCTTAAATTGTCAAAAAAAAAAAAATCAAGAAAAATTAAAGAAAAAAAAAATGAGAAAAAGATCCTGAAATAATCGTCACTTTGATGCAAACCTGGCAAACATGCACCTTATGACACAAAAAAATTAAAAAATCAGAAAAAGAAAGAAAAAACAATTCGTCCATTAGTGAAAACCACTTGGTGGCGCTATGGACAAGTACCTTGGTGAAAACCTCTGTGCAGACGCCAAGGTAAATAACCGGATCCATTGTCTATCATGTTGATACTACAAATCATCTGCCATCCAGCCCACCCATGCGCAACATTCGTTCTTTTCCGCCTCCCAATAAAACATGCGTATGATGATGAAATCTTCGCCTAAGTCATGAACAAGGAATGTCCCATTGAAACTGAGATTTTATGCCTCTGTGTGTAAGCTTCGAGAAGTCTTGAGAAACAATCCCAAGTCCATCTTAGTTCTAATCTTGGCAAGAGGTATCATGTGGTCGCAAGGAAGAGACTTGTTAGATTTTGTTAGATCTTTTCATATAGGCTTGCATCTTTTGCCCTACAACTACCACTATTTACGACTGCCTGGGTTCTTCCATATCCAGGTACGTTATGATAGGTGCATACTAGGGCATATTTCATAGTATGGCATGTTTTGGATCCTTCTTGTATAAATTGGCGACCTGGTACTAGTGTTTTACCTTCTCGTGTACAAGAGGTATCGATGTGTTTGAGGGTTTCCTTGCACGAACCCACAACTCTATATTAGTGTTTCTTAATACTTGCATTGTTGTGTGCAAGAAATTCCCATTGGTCTACAGAGTCAGTCCACGCCCTGCGTTTCTCATGGCATCCTAATTTCTATAATCAATGGTGCAAGTCACTCAGGGCAACATCAAACTAGGTTGGCTCTCCACATTTGTTGTGCACAAAATCTCACCATCATTCCATCAAATCCTAAACTCAATAATCCCATGGAGTTCTCAATTGCCCCCATTTTCCTCCACGGTCTTGCATCTCGTATTCGCATCTCGTATTCTTCTTTCTAAATACCTCACGACTGCTTCATATTTGTTCCTCATCTATCCCTTCCACCCTAATTTTTCTTCCTCTTTTTTTTTCCTCGCATAATCAATTCTGATTCTGAATCATGTCTTATACAGGATGAATCCATCCTGAAACTAGACACTCTGATCATGTCTTATACAGGATGAATCCTTCCTGAAACTAGACGTTGTGATCAATCATGTCTTATACAAAATGAATCCTTCCTAAAACCAGACATTGTGATCTGATCATGTCTTATACAGGATGAATCTTTCCGGAAACCAGACGTTGTGATCAATCATGTCTTATACAGGATGAATCCTTCCTGAAACCAGACGTTGTGATCTGATCATGTCTTATACAGGATGAATCCTTCCTGAAACCAGACGTTGTGATCAGTCATGTCTTATACAAGATGTATCCTTCCTGAAACCAGACACTCCGATCATGTCTTATACAGGATGAATCCTTCCTGAAACCAGACGTTGTGATCAATCATGTCTTATACAGGATGAATCCTTCTTGAAACCAAACGTTGTGATCTGATCATGTTTTATACAAGATGAATCCTTCCTGAAACCAAACATTGTGATCAGTCATGTCTTATACAAGATGTATCCTTCCTGAAACCAGACACTCTGATCATGTCTTATACAAGATGAATTCTTCCTGAAACCAAATATTGTGATCAATCATGTCTTATACAGGATGAATCCTTCCTGAAACCAGACACTTTGATCATCTTTGTCTTATATAGGATGAATTCTTCTTGAAACCAGACTGAGTCTAGATCTTATCAATCGAATCAAATCAAATCTATTGGGATATCAATTTTGCAAAACTCCAAAGATCAAATACCTCAATAGATCTCCCGAGGGGGCATCACCATACCATAATCTATCAATCAAGAGTCGGGGCATCCTATCAGACCAATATCAACATCAAAACAAGATTATTCTTTGAATCAATGTGTCATCACACCTCACTTCAAAGAGGGGCAAAATGTAGACACTTAAAAATAATTATTTTAATTATTTTTAATTCCTCGCATAATTAATTAATTAATTATGTTAATTCAAATTCCTCTCAATATTAATTAAATATAATTAATATTGTCACTGTAGCATATGATTGATTTATTTAATAAATCAATCCCTTTCTTTATTCTTCTAAAAAAAATCAAATCCTCACAAATCTTCCTCTTAGCTAATTAATTTCAATTAATTAGTTAACCTACATGATTCCTACAAATCATCTTCTTAATTCATTCTTCTAGAAACTCCCTAAACTCACTTAACATTATTCTTCTAATTTTTTATTCCCTCCACTCATTCTCTCTCCTAGTCAAATTCTCCTACAAATATTAATCCCACCTAACATTTCCTCTAATCCCCCTCCAAATGAGTCGTTAATGGTTAATCATCATGATTAGCCACAAAGTCAACTCTTTGTCCTTTTCATCTAGCCACTAGCTTTAAATGCTCTTTTCCTAGGTGAATGTAAGATTTTCGAAATCACACATTCCTCTAGGCATCCCCTCTCCCAAGGAATTTTTAATTCCTTTTTATTCTTCCAATCCCCATGATATCCTTTTTTGGAGAATTTTTAATTCCTCCAATGCATCTTGTGGAGTGTAGAGATACGAAATGCCTTTAAGACATAATTCTTGGTCTCCACACCCTCTCTTGGACCTTGTGTGAGCTCACAAGTAAATCTTAGCCCTTCATCTCGAATTCATCCTAGCCATCCATTTTCCTCTCCTCTTCCTATAAAATAGGACTCCATCCCTTCATTCAAAACATCTTGAAATCCAGTAAGTTTATGCTGCCCTTTTGAACCCAGGAAATCATCTTGGCAACTTGATCATCTCATTCTTATCATTTTTCAAATCCATTCCATTTGTGCACAACATTGGAGAGCCATCCACATCCAGCAATCAAAGGAGCACATTAAGTGGAGCATTATCAAGGGGCGCCTTCACTTCATCAAGCTCAATTCGAAGGAGAAGGTAAAATAGCAAGGTGAAATGGTCTTTTAATGATATTTTAGCATTTTGCATGTTTATTTCATTATGTTTTGATCATTTGACCTTCAAATCTATTTTCCCCTCTTCACTTTCATAATTCAGCAAACAAGAACAGTCAGTTTCAGACTTATTGAGCTTCTTAGGTTATCTCTCTGGGGTTTTCATCTGGCATTCAACCTGTCTTTGGGTCTCACAAAGTCCATCATTGCTTTACATCTTGCATTACATACACATTTGTCTAAACTTGAGTCAAAAGGTCACTTGCTTGTCCTCATCATACTTTGTCAACACACTACATACAACAACATTTTGCTGAGTGGTCCCTCATCAAGGTCTATCACCTTTGGGTCTCATTTGGTCTTACTTAGAGTCAAGGTCAACTTACCTCATCAAGAGAAACTATCATCTCTTTGGAAGCCACGCCTACTCTACTACATACATACTTGGTCTTACACTTTGGACATTGCAAGTACACCTCAGATTCATTTACATTCCATCCAACTCTTGGTCTTCCATACTCTTTTCATCTTTCATCTAGTCTCACACATCTTGGTCAATACCTAGTTCATGGTTGAAACTCGTTCCCAAAAATCTAGGAGAGAAACTAAAGAGGCTTAAGAGTCCATAAACACGAGTTCCTATGAGTTTGACAATGATATCTTTTTCAATTCTGATCATACTACATTACCTGACATGGATGCCTATAGAAACATTCCAAATGTTGAGAACATGGACACTACAAACAACAATGATACACACAATGACAATATGGACAACTTTTCCGTACATTCAGCAGAAGTGGAAGACACCATTATGAATCCCCATTTCAATCGATTGGTTGAGGAAATAATGAGGAGAGATAGACAATATTTTCTACAAGTGATGGCACAAAGTGGAGCTAAGATTCCTCATGATTTTGACATGTCT
Source organism: Cryptomeria japonica (assembly GCF_030272615.1). NCBI lineage: Eukaryota > Viridiplantae > Streptophyta > Pinopsida > Cupressales > Cupressaceae > Cryptomeria > Cryptomeria japonica. Next base: position 199,582,478 of record NC_081412.1, on the reverse strand, counting down.
CTGTGATGCTAAAAATGTGGTTAGTATAAGAGGCATACACATATAATGAGACAATAAAAACATAATTGAAAGCTTAATCGAAAACTAAATCAAAGATGCAAACCATAAGCCTTCCTTGAAATGTCCCATTTTCCTCTATTCTTGAGGACCTTGAAGGTGTTGGATTGATGGGCTCTCAGCGGAGCAATGACCTCCAAAGTGACAACTCGAGAGTTGAGTAGCTAATTGATCATGATTGACTATGGAGATGATATGAAATGCATGATTTAAGAACCTAGATGAACATGCTATGATAAATCCAAAGCTAATTACTCGATAATCGAAATGCAAATTGCCTATAGTAATGATGCCTAAATTGATATGAGATGGGATCGATATGCCTATAATAACCATGCATAAGATGAAATGAGATGGGATCGATATGCCTATAATAACCATGCATAAGATGAAATGAGATGGGATCCATATTGCTCCAAAATGAGGGGTATTTATAGGATTTCTAAGGCCAAAGCTGAGGTGGCAGGAATCGACAGTCCGGATTTGATCTAAAGATATCAAGGGCCAAGATGGAGGAAGTTGGAGAAAAGGTTGGAGGAAGGGGCACTTGTCATCTATGTGGTGACAAGTGTCAAGGAGCCTTGCTCATGAGAGGGCAAGTGTCCAAGGGAGGAGACATGTGGCAAAAGTGCCATGTGTCTCAAGGAGAGAATATCCACACCATGAGAGGTTAGGATAAGGATGTTAGAATGTGCAAGATAGGATAGGGTTAGTTAGACCCAAAATTAGATTGAATGGGTTAGGTTAGGGGATGGTTAGGTTGGGTGGTTAAAGTTAGAAGCCATGTGCTCATTTGAATTTAGAAATTCAAATAATAGAAAAATGGTAATTAATCTCAACAAACTTGAGTTTGTTAATCTTAATTAGGGATTAGAAGAATTGATTAATATGGGGAGACATTAATTAATTGAGAATTAATTAATCGAAGGGAGATGTGAGATGAACTATATAAATAAATCATTTAGATTTATTTACTAGTAGATGAATAGAGAAATTAATTAAATTGCTTGTGAATTCAATTAATTGGGAAGGGGAATTAATCAAATAACTGTGTATTTAATTAACTATCTTCAGACCATTTTTAGGTGTATACATTTTGCCCCTCTTTGAAGCGATGTGTGACGACGCATTGGTTCAAAGAAAGCTCGATTGATGATGTTATTGATTCGATAGAATGTAGATTTGATCTTGATTTGATGCAGATTTGGTTTCGATATGATATTGATTTGATTTGGAGATGATAAATCTCGATATGATTTTGTTTCGATCTTGGAGATGATAAATCTCAATATGATGTTGATTCGATGTTTGAGATGATATGATGCCGATATGATGTGGATTCGATGTTTGAGATGGTATGATGTCGATATGATGTGGATTCGATGTTTGAGATGATATGAGGCCGATATGATGCCCCAGACGCTGATTGATAGATATGTGGTACGATGATGCCCCCTCGAGAGATCAATTGAGATAATTGACCTTTGGAGTTTTTTTTTTTTGGATCTTTGTGAAATTGATTTCCCGATAGACTATTGGATGATTCCTGCAACTGTGGTTGATGAAAGTGCGAGTTCTTCGATCACTTTGATGTGGTTTGATGTGATTATTGATAGAATTTGATTGAATTGATAGGATTGATAAGATCGAGATCAAGTCTGGTTTTAGGAATGGCACCTCCTGTATAAGACAAAGATGATCAAAGCGTCTAGTTTCAGGAACGATATATCCTGTATAAGACTTGATCAAAACGTCTGGTTTCAGGAAGAATTCAACCTATATAAGACATGATAGAAAGGATCATATGAGATGGATTGATAGAATTGATAAGATTGATTGGATAAAGAACTGACAGTTTGTTGATATCATGTTGCAGGAAGATTCATATATGCTGATGTTGGCATATTTGGGGGAGTAGCATAAGATTTGCGTTGGGTTTTTCTAGATTTTTTAAAAATATCCATACACCTCCCAAAAAAAATTATGCATGTATTTTCTAAAAAAATACATTAAAAATTTTTGTTTTTGATTTTTGCAATTTAAAAAAAAAATGTCATTTTTGCAATTTTAGATTTTCACGATATTTAAAAAAATGCCTTTTTTTTTCTTTTTTTCTTTTTTTTTTTTCCGGTGTGAAGGCGAAGGCCCGGCGGCGGCCGCGGGCGCCACCGCAGGCGCTGCGAGCATCGCGGGAGGCGCCTTGGGCGCCACTGCGGGTGTCGTGAGCGTCGTGGGCGATGCCTTGGGCGCCACCGCAGGCGCCGCGAGCGCTGCGGGCGGTGCCTTGGGCGCCACCGCGAGCGGGGGGGGGTTTTTTTTTTAATTTTTTTTTTGAGTTTTTCGATTTTTTTGGATTTTGATGAGTTTTTCGATTTTTTTCTGAGTCGATTTTGATTTTGACGATTTTTAGATTTTGATAATTTTTTCGATTTTGATAATTTTTCCGATTTTTGATGATTTTTTGATTTTTTGATGATTTTTTTTGATGATTTTTTGATTTTTGATGATTTTTCGATTTTTGATGATTTTTTATTTTTGATGATTTTTCGGTGTTTTCACTCCGCGTCTTAGTGGTCCCACTGATATGGGACATTGATCCGTTCATGTACACACCCTTTTGTGATGAGATATTGATGATTCCCGCGATGTATACTTGTGATGTATCTCATATATTTTGTGATATCATTGTACATTGGACATTGATCTTGTTTTGATGATATGATATGCAGTCGATCCTATTCGCTCTACATGACCTATGAGATGATGGATGCATGCTATTTGACATATGATTATGATGTGCAGACATTCTCATGATGTATGCTTTAATTTCTATATGCTTATGAATTCTAGATGATGAATATATGATGATGCAATATTTACATGATGTATGGTGATGCTTATAATTTATATGTGATGTTTGTGTGATTGCAATGCTTTCTATGTTTATATTTTTTTATTTTATTTTCTCATGCATGTCAATATGAGATGAATGCAATGCAATGGTGTTATTTTATTGAGATTTGATGAATGTCATGCAATGATCTTGCTAAAAGAATGAATGATTTGATGCTTTAAATGAATGATGCCTTGGTATGCAATGATTACATGAGATGAAATAACTTATCATGCAGGATGAATGAATTGATTATTTTTGTTACTGTCCAATGTACTCAATCACGTAATAAGAGAGATAACACCATGTTAGCTTTGGCCTTGAAAAAGATGAGCATTGTGATCCCATGCAGAATGAAATGCAAATCTATCTTAAAATGCAATGCAATGCAGTGATCAGACCGGTTATGGAGTCATTGCTTTGTTTCATCATTGAGCCTTTAAAATATGGGAAGTGAGTGCAAACATCAATGGTATAATTGAACCATGATGACTTGAGCACTACTTTCCTGGGTTTTGATATTGCAAGTTAGCACAAGCATCGAGGTATAATTGAACCAAGATGACCAGAGTGTTGCTTGCGTAAAACAGGCAGTATTAACCATTTCTATATGCAAGTCCGAAATGTCTTCCATGATATTCTGATGATCATTTCCTTCGACAACTTTGCACATATTGATGATTAATTTACAAACAGTAGACAAAAAAAATATCATGTTCCTTCCTCGTTCCTCTAGTCAAAGACATCCTGGAGTTACTCATAAATCATGATAGCGAAAATCCAAATAAAATAGTTGAACCCTCATTGCCAAAGTGTTAAAATCATGAGTCAAGATATATCATCCATTGATATGTGTTTTGTCATGTTTAGATTGATATGTGATAGTTAATGGTTGATAATGTGATCTTATGTTCAATATTGGATGTGTCTTAGTTTTTCGCTTGACAAGCATTGTCTGACTGTTGTTCTACCTGCTTTGATTAAGCTCAAAATGATCAAAACGTTTTGCCCCCAGCCAGGTTCAAGATTTTGCCCCCAACCTAGAAACAAGCCTTATTATGATATAGTTAATGATCCAAACCATGACGAGAAATCACCTGGGATGCCTGCGTATGTACAAAGGCTTTATGATGAGTATGAATAGTGCTGATGGAAATGAATGCAAGTGGAAGAAAGCGTGAACCAATAGATGGCAGAGCTAGCTGACAGATAGTGCCTATTTGCCAGGTTTTCACCATCTGTTTTTATTGCACTTTTTCTCATATTTGATTTTTTTTGGATTTTCTGCTTTTTCACTTTTTAGGATTTTTCTGTTTTTTCACTGTTTTAGGATTTTTCAGACATAAAACTTCTTCAGATGCATGCTATTGATGGGTTCCTCGAGCTGATCTTCGTCTTGTGTTGATAGTTGATATGCCCCTGACCCAAATATTGTTGTGACCACAAATGGACCTAACCAGTTTGGTTCAAATTTTCCCTTCTTTTCTCGATCTGACTGGTTTCGAGGATTTTCCTTTAGTACTAGATCAAGTCCCCATTGGCAGAAAGGCCAAGATGTTGCTAAAGCATGAAGTTCTTGTGTTGGTGCAAGGATCCAATTTCCATGGATCTGACATTGTTTGCATGTTCTAGCTATCTGAAAAGAATCTCGTTCCATAGTTGGCCAATAATAGCCCAAGCGTATGAGTTTTTTCAAAAGGGTAAGAACACTTGAATGAGTGCCACAAATGTCGTTATGAACTTCATTTAAGGCCTTCTCAGATTCTTCTTGTTCGAGGCATCTTAAGAGAGTACCGTCTAGACCTCGTTTAAATAGGGTATCCACGACGAGAGTATAATGGGAGGATTGGCGAATCAAGTTTCTCTTTTGGTTCTTTGATAGGTCAAGAGGTAAGGTGTTATCTTTTAGATATGTGTAAGTTTGGCCATAGCGGGAAGAATTATTATGTCCAATAAGTTGGCAGATGGTTGGGGAATCCGGACAATTATGAGAAGGGTATGCCAATGCTTCAACCAGGAATTCATAACGCTCTTGATTTTCTTGTGTTTGTAATAGAGAAGCAAGTGTTGCCATGGCATCTGCTGCTTTGTTATCATTTCTGGGAATCTGCTCGAAAGTGATTTCTACAAAGTACTTCTTGATATCATCCACCATCTTTTTGTAAGGCATCAACTTTTCATCTTTTATTTGATAGTCATTATTGATTTGATTAATGACAAGCTGAGAGTGTCCAAAGACTTGAAGTTGTTTAATGTTCCATTTTGTAGCCATTTTGATAAATAGAATGCTTGCTCCTGATTTATGGTGTGTTCCTCTATTGATGTCTGCTCTTGATCCATGATGTGTTCCATTATTGATGTTTTCTCCTGGACTGATATTGGGGTGATGTATTATAAGATCTGGATTGAACCTTGGAACGTCTACGTATGACTAGGTAAAATTGATTTGCCATCTTTTGAAGGATTTCAAATATCTTTTCCTTGTTGGTTCTGATAAAGAGATTATTGTTGGATGTAGATCGATTGTGTCAATGATAACTGATGGTTCTATTAGGATAGATGACTTCTCTTGATAGTACACGGGTAAGGTGTCAAATCTCCCATCTTTTGGTGCCTTGAGGATGTTTTCACCGATAGATGCGTCCTTTATTTTTACTTTTTCATGGTCTAATGTTGCCAATAAATGGTTTTCAGCATTAGACCTGATATTGTTTTCTTGATTTTCACTTTTGCGACTAAGAGATTTGACATCCATTTGACTTGAAGATACGTTAGCGGAATCCCTGGTGAAAGTTGTTGCAGGTTTAATTTCATTAAGATATAAGGATATAGCATGGTCATTAGGTAAGGTATCAATGGCAGTATGTCCTTCATTTTCCCACTCCATAGCTTCAGAATAGCTTAAGGGTAAAGGATCTTCAGGTTGCTATGTTTCAGAGATATTGGGAGTCATGATAGAGATGTCAGAGCTTTCAGTAGGTATTTCCATGTCCAGGATGATACTCTCATCAGAAGGACCTCGTACAAGAAAATCTTGGTCGTCCTCGGTTAAGTCCATGTCAGCTATATGTGATTCTGATTCAAGTAGGCTAGTTCCTAACGTTTGTTCTGCATACGTGTGAACTATATCAACACCTCCATCTGCTTCTTCCCTGTCAATTTCAAGTTGCTCTTGTTTGTTGTTCCATGATAATAAATATTCTTTGTTCCCTTGATCTTTTAGCTGCAGTTGTTCTTCCGTGTTTAATAAAATTGATGTAAATGATTGTTCCTTGGATTGTGTGCTTGAATATGCTTCCTCTCTGTTATGTGAAACAATGATCTCTTGAGCTAATTTCAGTTTATTACCACACTGCACTGGATTTAAGTCGGCTGATATTGTGATTTCTTGTCCATTGTATGGAAATTTTAAGCACTAATGACATGTTGATGTAATAGCTTGTATATCCTGTATCCATGATTTTCCCAAGAGTATATTGTATGGTAGTTCCAAATCTAGGACTTGGCATGTTGTGTTTTTCTGCAAAGGTCCCACTCTGATGGGTAATACCACAACTCCTTTAGAGGCATTCTCTTCTTCATTATGTGCTTTGATTTTGATCTTTTTTAGGGGATCAACTGCATCTTTTGAATAACCTAGAGCACGGACAAGACTCAATGAGCAAATATTTAAGCTAGCTCCCACATCTATTAGGACATGTTTAACGAGCATTTTATGAATGAGGACTTCAATTTGCAAGGAATCACTATGGGGATGTTGGAAGGAATCATTGCTTGGATATGAAGTAGATGGGTTTTGAATAGGATCCTCTGACATAGGTTTGATGGCCATTATGGATATCCCTTGGGGAACATCATCTTTGGGTGTATTGTCTGGTGAGGATGTTGTAAAGCGGAAAATCGCGGTCGAACCCTAGTTGGTCTCCCCTCTTCTAACTTCGAGGAGAGAGAAGGGAGGTTCGCTAGGATTCGATGGGTTTTCACTTAGGGGGAAGACTTTACATTCAAAAGAGGGGTTGAAACCCACAAGATCCAATCCCACGCAATGCGAGATTGGATGCTAAATGTGTTTCAAGGGTTTGGAAAGCAAAGCTACCCTCTTTTGTAAAGAATGTTGATTAAGGAAATTAAGCTAAGGATGCATAGAAAGTCATAAAGATTCGCTTATAAACTGAGTTCGGGTTATAGGATGAAGCTGCGGACCTGGAATTAGCAGTAAAATGTCGACATGGCGCTGTCCTGCAAATTTGAGCAAAAGTTGTCGGGACGATGGCGCCCGGCGCCACGGTCCTCCAAAAAATCTGCGAAACGAAGGGGGATCTGTTCGTCTCTGCACAAGGATTCCAGATCTTCAATCTCAGCCGCGTACCTGCAACCTACACACAGAAAAGCGAAGACGATTGGGGGGTTAGGGATTAGGGGTTTGCCTTTAGGTCAAACCCCGGTTTTGGAATTAACCAAGAAATGAGCAAGTGCTGTAAATGTAAATGACTGTAATGTAAAACAAGTACTAATACCTTGTTCTAAGGATGTTTGTATCCTTATGTGCAAAGGTTAGATGTTGTATGTTGTAGTATGTAGCATGTAATAAGTGATCTCCTCTTCAATGGTTGAATCCTTGACTTGAATGCAACACTTAGCCTTGAATGGAGACTTGGAATGATCAATTGCTTGAATGCTTGAATGCTTGAGTATAGTTTCCACAATTTTTCCGTCATGTATGTCTTCTCCTATCCCAAATGAGAGAGAAAAATGTAGTTTATATACTTGTCAATTAGGGCTGATAGACTGATTTTCCCGACCTTAGGCCAACCAGGGAAGTATATTTCCAAATTGCAATAAAAAAGACCCGATATCACTTAGGAAACCGGGCCCAAAATAGGACCCAGGGACCAGGGCGCTGGGCGCCCTGGTCCTGAGGGACCAGGGTGCTGGGCGCCCTGGTCCTAAGGGACCAGGGCACTGGGCGCTCTGGTCCCACCTCCGGGACAGTGGGGTGCAAGGAGGTTCAGGCCAATGGTGCTTGAAAAATGCAGTTTTCAGTGTCGTGAGCAAGTTTTGGGGTCTCCATTCAGGTTGCGTGTTGCGTCGCCATCGTGAAGACCGAAATGCAGTCGAAATTGCAAGTGTCGCAATTTTAGGACGCTACATTTAGCCCCCACTTTAGCGGGAGTATGTATGCTCATACTTCCAGTAAAGTACAAGGAAACAACGTTGAAAGACTTTCACCACATCAAGGAGGCAAGACACACCAAGCCCCCAGTGGACTAAGGATCTTACGACTTCGATTGACAAAGTAAAAGGGAAGATCACGAGGGAGAACCATGACTGTCAGTAGTAAGATTCCCTCACTATGAGTCATGCAAAAGAAATACCAAAAAAAATCTTCAAGACAAAGCTAAGTTTGCCAAGAAATTTTCATGTATCTTTGAAAGGATAGACAGGGTGTATGCCCCCCTACGTTAAAGCGATCGCACACGCCTCAACGGGGGTGATTGTTTTAACGTAGTGATACACATAAGAAATGAGAAAGGAAAAGGAGCACGTTATCGCAAAGATTTAGCCCCCAAGTGTGAGATAAACCCAAGGATAATAGACACAAAACACAAAGCACGAGGTGACTTCGCTTTCCTCGGGGTCAGTATGCTGTATGATAAGTCATGTATATATCATATGGATGTATGCATAATTGTTCTTCATTCCCCAATCAAGGAAGGTCACCTAGAAGAAGGGAACACATGTGTCTTTTGAGTCAACATGAGAGAGACCAAAGAGATCTCAATGCTTTGCATCGTCCTCAAGTAGACAACACTAAGGACGACAAATAGAAGAATGAGAATAACATATAGAAGAAGTAACAAAGGAGAGGGGGAGAGAATCTGCTATGCTAATGTAACTAGTCTAGCACGTCATCTACCCCCCGATCTTGCTGATCAATGTTTCGGGAAGGCAGGGAACACGCTAGAGGAGGAACATCCAACACAGCAGATGGAGCTATCACAAGATCCAAACAAGGGCTATGTTCATGTTCCAAGCCACATTGTTCTTGTCTAGGAGCTAGGATAAGTCCTTTAGAAAATTCATTAGATAAATGGTTATCAACATCAACAAGTTCATATTCGCTATCAGAAGCAAGAGGAGTAACATTTTCATCATGCATAACATTTTCATCTATATCATCATCAAGATTTATAAAAATAGGATCTTTAACTCGCACAGGATCAAGACCATCATGCATCTTATGTTTAGGAGATTTAGGCTCAATATCCGGCTGAGGAGAAAATGGAATAATGCTTGTTGAAGGTGTTTTTGGAGATTGTAAAGTTTGAGAAGCAGCTGCTTGAGCCCTAAGACGACGCTTTCGTCGGCGTTCCCGTGCAGAATGATTACGTCTAGTCTTAGTAGGAAGTGTAGAAGATAGAGGAGGAGGAATGTTCTCATCCTTATCACTTGGATGTTTAGGTTGTGGTCTCTTAGGCTGGATAATAGGAGAAGAAGAAGGTCTCTTCTCTCTATAAAAGGCAAGAGGAGGAACTGCTCCATATAAAGGAAGAATTTTTGGTTTAGGAAGAAGACCAAGTCCATCATGACGAGGAGATATAGATCTACTCTTAGAAGATTTATTAGGCATAGACATAGTCACATCCATGGGGACGGGTTGGGAATCTTCTTGGGGAAAGACATTAGTTTTGTCTTTCAAAGGAAGAACTTCCTTCTCAAGAATGATAGGAATATCAAGTTTAGGTGTTCTAGGTTCACTTAGAGATAGGATCATATCTGTTTTCCACTTTTGATAAGATTTAAAAAGATGATCACTTCGCGGAGGAAGAGATTGGAATTATTTGGGCCAAAAGTAATCAATAGGAACACTAGAGGTTCTTTCGGCTGGTTTAAAGAGACTATGATTGACAGTAACAACTTCACCATTATGGGGAAATTTCAAACACTTATGAATAGGAGAAGCAATAGCTTTCATGGAAGATAGCCAAGGATAGCCAAGCTTCACACGAAATTGTTCGGAAGAAGGAATAATAGCAAAGTTCACATCAAGAGATTTATTATGGACTCCAATAGGCAATGTAATAGAACCAATTGCAGGAGAAGAAAATGCATCAAATAGTTTCACAATCACATCTGTTTTGTCATAGATCACTTGATTCAATTGCAAAGTAAAAAGAAATTCTTCAGTAATAACATTAACCGTGCACGAAGGATCAATAAGCACTCCACGACAAGGTGTATTTTTGACTTTTGCAACTATGTATAAAGGACCATCAGGTGCTCTAATGGTTTCACTAGAATCAAATGTGATGGAAGGTTCTTTAGGGATTTCTTGCTGCTCTACAAAGTTAATCACATTCGGAGTCATAGACACAAGACCATCAGATGAGAAAGAGGAATCATTAGCCTCAATCGCATTAGAGGTATGAGAGGTATGAGAAGGTAATGGATCAGTAAAAATCTGAAGATTTTGGTTAGGAGGAGCTACAGATGTGTTGCCTTTATCATTCACTCCAGAAACAGAAATAGTATTATTATCAATCAAATCTTGAATTTTACCCTTTAAAGAAAAACATTTTTCAGTATCATGCCCAGGCTGACGATGAAAGTGACAAAAAGATTTGTGATCAAAATAAGGTGAAGTAATCTTTGCAGGATCAATTTGTCGTATAGGAGGAAGAGTAAGCACATTTTGTCCCAATAACTTATTCATAATATCATGCAATGATTCATTCAAAGGAGTATACTTTCTTTCTTTCCTGAAAAATTTAGAAATAGGAGGCACACCTGATGCTGCATTCACATTGTTGTTGATGATGTTTTCATTGAATTTGATGGAATCTCTGTTCGGTTTAAACTTCCCAAATGGTTGTTGACTGCTATCACCCTTATCACTCGGAGCCATAGGATGTGATTGTTCCATTTGACTCACAGTCAGTTGATAATTGTGAAGAGTGGCACACAACTGTTGGAAAGAAGTAAACTCAGAAAACAGAAGTTTGTCTCGAATATCTTTTTGCAAATTAGAAATAAAGATTCTTTGAATATCATTATCAGGCACTGGAAAAGAAATTTGAGCATACAAATGCTTATATCTACCAATGAAATCAGTCACTTTTTCTTTAACACCTTGTTTACAATGCATTAAATCAATCAAAGTAACTTTAGGACTTATATTGTTTTGAAATTGTTGAATGAAAGCATTTGCAAGTTGTTCGAAAGAAGTAATAGAATAAGAAGGCAACGAGCAATACCATTGTAGGGCTTTGTCTCTTAATGTTCTGGTGAATAGTTTTGCAAGCAACCTTTGGTCATAAGCAAAATCAGTACATATTGTTTGAAAAGTCTTAACATGTGTTAGAGGATCTCCTTTACCATTATAAAGCTCCAAATGCGGGATTTCAACATGTTTAGGAGGAATAGCTCGAACAATGTCAAGAGAAAGTGGGCTCGCAACATCAAATGTGGGCACACTAAACTTAGATTGGTTCATAGAGGCAATTTGTTGCTGTAAAGAAGAGACAGTTTGTGCAAGATTATTAATGGTAGCTTCAGTCGAAGAGTTCATATTAGGTGTGTTAGATTGAGATGGAGGTGTGATGTTATTGAAAGAAGGTAAAGAGTAAGGTGGTGGGACCCTATGATAGTCAACCATAGGGGATGATTGGATAGGAGGAACACTACAAGGAGGAATGGAATGGTTAAATGAATTGCCCCCTTGCGTCATGTTCATTTGTGAAGATGTAATAGGAACACTTATTGAAGGAATGAATGAAGAAGTCGGATTGAATGAAGGAATAGGGTTAATTGAAGAAGGAGGATTGCCCCCATGACTAGTGATCACAGGAGGAATGTCTTGTATAGAAGTAGCCATTATGTTTGATGTAAAGGTAGGTATACTAGCAATAGAAGTGGTCAAAGGAATAGAATGATTGACTTGTGTAGGAGGCTGTGTATAACCTAAAGATTCAGCACAACTCTTCATAGGCATCACATTCGAATCCACAATGTGTGCAATACCACGCAAAACATCAATTCCATTCTTATCACTTTGAAGCATGCGTTTTAGACCCTCAATTAAAGGAAGAGCTTGACTATCGGGATACTCATGAGACATCCATTGGTGAAAATCGTCAAATTGGTTATCCAATTTGGAAAGTTGTTCAACAGAAACTTCATGGGGAGCTTCTTCATCATTAGGAGGATTAGAGGAATTACCCATGTCCTCGTTAAAAAGGCTACTCAAATTAGGTTCCATCTCCTCGGTAGTTAAACCTCGGAAAGACTTAATTCTACGGCTTCTTCTAACGGGAATAGTGTAAGTAGGGCTTACTGTTGTAAAACTCATGCACTAGAGAGAGAGAGAAGATTTTGATTTTAGAGGTAGCAATTTTCAGTAAAAACAGCCAATCTTCCAGATTTAAGCTGTTAAATGCAATCACAACAGTCTCCCGAAATTTCGGAAAAAATGTTCGGGACCGTGGCGCTCGGAGTGCAACACGGTCCTTGCAACTTTTTTTGAAATTTGCAGGGATGAAAGGTATGATGATTTTAGAGCTAATCTGAAAAAATTGAGTGATTTTATGATCTGTAGATAGGCCAAATTAAAGTTGCAATCTCAAAATTGAACCCTATCAAGATTGTCGAAAAATGCAAAATTTGAATTTTGAAAAAGAGAGGGAAACTGAAATTTTGAATTTTATGATTTTAGAGGGAATGTCAAAAGCAGTGCAAGTTTTGAAATTTAAAAATTGATTCAATTTCACGCAAAATTCAATTTTGAAAGCGGAAATCAAAGTTGTTGTAATTAAGCACTTAATTTCAAAAGTCACAAATTGCAAGAATTTGAATAAAGCACTGAAATTTTGAATGAATGCAAACACAATTTTCAGATTTAGGACAGTAAGAACACAATTTTGACACAAAATTTCAATTTCAACAATTTTTGAATGATTAGGAGCCTTAAACCAAGCAATCACAAGACCAACTTTGACTGTAATTTTGAAAGTGTTATAATTGACAAAATCAGCCAAAATTCTGGATTTTAGCAAGAAAATACAGCAAGATCTCGCTCTCGAAATTTTGGAAAAAATGTCGCGGACGATGGCGCTCGGAGTGCAACACGGTCCTCGCAACTTTTTTCCAAATTTTCAGGGATGAAAGATATTGTGATTTTATTACAGAATCCAAAGTTACAGCTGATTTGGAGATGTTTTGATCGGTCAAATTGTCAAACAAAGGTTGAATTAAGAGGGTTTCAAAAATTAGGGTTTTGACATTTAACCACTTAATTTTCAAAATTAAAGTACAGATATGAATTGATAATTTATAATAGAAAAGCAGATCTGAAGCAAGCATTAATAATTAAACATTTCGCAAGTTCAATGTTCAAAAAAAGAAAATTTAGGGTTTTTATGCAATCACCTCTAAAATTTTGCAAAAGATCAAGCATGGAAATGTAATCAAGGAATCAATTTTCAGATCTAATCATGAATAATCAGAAAGGATGTTCACGTCGGGTTCACCAAAATATAAAGCGGAAAATCGCGGTCGAACCCTAGTTGGTCTCCCCTCTTCTAACTCCGAGGAGAGAGAAGGGAGGTTCGCTAGGATTCGATGGGTTTTCACTTAGGGGGAAGACTTTACATTCAAAAGAGGGGTTGAAACCCACAAGATCCAATCCCACGCAATGCGAGATTGGATGCTAAATGTGTTTCAAGGGTTTGGAAAGCAAAGCTACCCTCTTTTGTAAAGAATGTTGATTAAGGAAATTAAGCTAAGGATGCATAGAAAGTCATAAAGATTCGCTTATAAACTGAGTTCGGGTTATAGGATGAAGCTGCGGACCTGGAATTAGCAATAAAATGTTGACATGGCGCTGTCCTGCAAATTTGAGCAAAAGTTGTCGGGACGATGGCGCCCGGCGCCACGGTCCTCCAAAAAATCCGCGAAACGAAGGGGGATCTGTTCGTCTCTGCACAAGGATTCCAGATCTTCAATCTCAGCCGCGTACCTACAACCTACACACAGAAAAGCGAAGACGATTGGGGGGTTAGGGATTAGGGGTTTGCCTTTAGGTCAAACCCCGGTTTTGGAATTAACCAAGAAATGAGCAAGTGCTGTAAATGTAAATGACTGTAATGTAAAACAAGTACTAATACCTTGTTCTAAGGATGTTTGTATCCTTATGTGCAAAGGTTTAGATGTTGTATGTTGTAGTATGTAGCATGTAATAAGTGATCTCCTCTTCAATGGTTGAATCCTTGACTTGAATGCAACACTTAGCCTTGAATGGAGACTTGGAATGATCAATTGCTTGAATGCTTGAATGCTTGAGTATAGTTTCCACGATTTTTCCGTCATGTATGTCTTCTCCTATCCCAAATGAGAGAGAAAAATGTAGTTTATATACTTGTCAATTAGGGCTAATAGACTGATTTTCCCGACCTTAGGCCGACCAGGGAAGTATATTTCCAAATTGCAATAAAAAAGACCCGATATCACTTAGGAAACCGGGCCCAAAATAGGACCCAGGGACCAGGGCGCTGGGCGCCCTGGTCCTGAGGGACCAGGGCACTAGGCGCCCTGGTCCTGAGGGACCAGGGCGCTGGGTGCTCTGGTCCCACCTCCGGGACAGCGGGGTGCAAGGAGGTTCAGGCCAATGGTGCTTGAAAAATGCAGTTTTCAGTGTCGTGAGCAAGTTTTGGGGTCTCCATTCAGGTTGCGTGTTGCGTCGCCATCGTGAAGACCGAAATGCAGTCGAAATTGCAAGTGTCGCAATTTTAGGACGCTACAGATGTTATGGAAGGTTTTTGCATCTTTTTAAGAAGTGTAAGAATAGATGCCTTTGGAGAGTTAATTTGCTTATGGATGGATGGATCATTGTTAGACATGGGTGCATGATTTTGATCTTCCTCATCCAAATCTTTTAGGGATCTCTTTAAGAGGTGCATAAAAGAGCCACCTTTCTTTGGATATGCATTTGAATCTTTGTTGAGTTTTGACATGGTTGGATTTTGATTCTGGACTTTTTTGATTTCTCCAATATGTTGGCCTGTTATGTGTTCTTGTCTTTTGCTTTGGTATGCCATGTTTCTATGATCTTCAGGTATTTCCAATGTTTCAGCGATCTTATGTCTTTGCGCTGCAATTAAAATGGGCATTGTGTTTTGAATGTTTTTGTGATTAAATCTTGCTTAATGTGCCGCAATAAGTGATCAATTGTTGAGGAAATGATTTTTTTCAAGTATTTGCTTGTTTGCAAGTTTTTCGATCTTAGTTTTGGAGTGCAAATTTTGTGATTTTTGATATGACCAAGTTCAAATAAGAATGATATATCCTATGATAAAGAATGAGGTTATTCTGATCAAGCGTTGTAGTTTCATGATTAAAGGATGATTGATCCTGATGAGAAACTATGTTTGAGTGATCAGTTTATCAAAGAGGGTGATAATGCACTTTAAGGTGTTTGATCTTTAACTTGTTTGAGGTGAATACTTGAAACCTTTGTGTGTCTTGCTCTTGAATTTGTTTTTGATAGAAGATAACCTGATTGAATGACCCAACAAGATGACCTACTCTTTATGTTTGACTATTTGAGAAATGGGTTGTTTTGGTTTTCTGATTAGGATGTAGTTTACCAGAAACGCTGACAAAATGACCAAGAACTCTGCTATACTAACCAGGAACGTTGACAAACTTACCAGAAATGCTGTTATACAAACTAGGAACGCTGACAAACTTACCAGAAACGCTGACAAATGCACCCAAAACGCTACTGTACTGACCAAAAACGCTACTCTGCATACCAGAAACGCTGACAAATAGACCAGAAACGCTAACAGACAGACCAGAAACATTGTTCTGTAATAGAATGACTCTAAAGCTCAAATAATGATGTGCAGACTTAGCAAATTAAGTATTTGAACTTAGGAGATTGCAATTTTGATCAAACTTTGTGATTTTCAGACTCAGACAATGGATGTTAAGACCTAACAAGTACAAATTAGGAGATTTAATGTTGCAACATGAGCAATTTGATATGCAACTCATAAGAGTTGTTGATTAGACCAAAAGAGCTGACCTTTAGACCAAGAGAGCTATTGTTTAGACTAAGAACTCTGTTGTTTAGACCAGAAACTCTAATTGTGCTCAACCTTCGAGAGTTTATGTTAAACTATGAGAAACTTGACATTCAAACCAAGAGAGCTGACGTTTAGACCGGAAATGCGACCGTTTGGACCGTGGGTGCGACTGTTTAGACCGTAGGTGCAACTGTTTGGACTGAAAGAGCTAATCTGCGTATGTGACTGTGTGGACTGAAAGAGCTACTATTTGGATTGCAAGTGCAACTGTTTGGACCATAGATGCGACTGTTTGGACTGAAAGAGCTACCTGCTGTGAAACTTGTGAATTTAACAGTTTGAAGTTTGAGTTTTCAATGTTTGTTGTATTTCAATGGATTATATCTTGACTTGACTTACAAACACAGAATTCAGATTGTATTTTTGTCTCAAAGGCTTTTAACAATTAAAAACACATCAATCAGTCTATCCTAAGGAGATTGGCTGAGAATGAAAACCTTTGCTTGCTGACTTAGGTACACACCCAATAGCTAATCAGAATATGGCCGTTGAGTCTCACGCAATGGATTCTCAACGTCGTATTATCTGACTCCAAACGCTAATGGGGGCACAATATGGCAAGTGTCTTGGGAGAGTTACTATCTCTCTTGCACAAAGATTATCACCCTTTCGGAGGTGAATCGGGTAGCTTCTATTTTTATGGTTCTTAGTCAGGAATTCTATTTGAAATTACCCCTTGAAGTCACGCAAGCATGATTGAGGCCTATAGCCCGACAAGGTACCGAAACAAACTGTAGTCACGTAAACATGATTGAGACCGCGAGGCCCTACAAAATGCCCGATATGAGAGATCTCAAAGAGAAAACTCAAATAATCCCATCCTCTGAGACTTTAATCATCAGAGGCCTATTTATTATAGTGAGTTGGAATGCTTAGGTCCAGCTGTACTCACTTGGGTCGTTCTCACAGGGTGATTACTTTTTCCCACTGTGACAAGCCCTCTAAAGATATGCAATTGAAAGCAAAGGATGAGTCTAGCTTTCTGATCACCTAAGAAAGGTGAGAGCATACTCGCCTATCATCAAGACACGTAAGACATGTTTGTTCATTTCCATTGTAATTAGTCTATGTGCCTAATTTAACAAATATAAGTGCAAAATCCCGCAGCTGCAAACAAAGTTAGTAGTTTGTATTGCATTCTTTGGCGGTGAAATAGTTTATAACTTCGGTCTTTCACAGCGAAATAAGTACCTACAAAACCAACAATTTGCAAATTAGGTTCGAGAAAATGACAGTCCAGAAGCATAAATGAGGAATGCAACATACAATATTTACAAAATTAACAAAAAACTGAAAATGCCATCAAATTGACCAAGAACGCCATCATATGTGCCAAGAACGTTGCTCTGCACACCAGAAACACTACTCTGCAAACCAAAAATGTTGTTCTGCAAACCAAAAACATTGTTCTGCAAACCAAAAACGTTGTTAAACAGACTGGAAACATTGCCAAATGTACCAAAAACACCACCATACATACCAAAAATGCTAAAGTACAGACTGAAAGCGCTAAAGTACAGAAAAAACATAAAAATAGAGTTGAGGAATCTCCCATAAATGTCATTTGAGGTGCCAGAACGCCACAAAAGAGGCTAAGAACGCGATTTAGGAGACCAAGAGAGCTAATCTGCATCCCGAAAGAGCTAATCAACCTGTCAATGAAATTTCTTGCAAGCAAACTTGTTAAAGATCAAAGGGGCTAAGCCCCACGATGGGCGCCAATTAATGTGATGCTAAAAATGTGGTTAGTATAAGAGGCATACACATATAATGAGACAATAAAAACATAATTTAAAGCTTAATCAAAGATGCAAACCAAATCAAAGATTCAAACTAAATCAAAGATGCAAACCATAAGCCTTCCTTGAAATGTCCCATTTTCCTCTATTCTTAAGGACCTTGAAGGTGTTGGATTGATGGGCTCTCAGCGGAGCAATGACCTCCAAAGTGATAACTCAAGAGTTGAGTAGCTAATTGATCATGATTGACTATAGAGATGATATGAAATGCATGATTTAAGAACCTAGATGAACATGCTATGATAAATCCAAAGCTAATTACTAGATAATCGAAATGCAAATTGCCTATAGTAATGATGCCTAAATTGATATGAGATGGGATCGATATGCCTATAATAACCATGCATAAGATGAAATGAGATGGGATCCATATTGCTCCAAAATGAGGGGTATTTATAGGATTTCTAAGGCCAAAGTTGAGGTGGCAGGAATCGACGGTCCGGATTTGATCTGAAGATATCAAGGGCCAAGATGGAGGAAGTTGGAGAAGAGGTTGGAGGAAGGGGCATTTGTCATCTCTGTGGTGACAAGTGTCAAGGAGCCTTGCTCATGAGAGGGCAAGTGTCCAAGGGAGGAGACATGTGGCAAAAGTGCCATGTGTCTCAAGGAGAGAATATCCACACCATGAGAGGTTAGGATAAGGAGGTTAGAATGTGCAAGATAAGATAGGGTTAGTTAGACCCAAGATTAGATTGAATGGGTTAGGTTAGGGGATGGTTAGGTTGGGTGGTTAAAGTTAGGAGCCATGTGCTCATTTGAATTTAGAAATTCAAATAATAGAAAAATGGTAATTAATCTCAACAAACTTGAGTTTGTTAATCTTAATTAGGGATTAGAAGAATTGATTAGTATGGGGAGACATTAATTAATTGAGAATTAATTAATCAAAGGGAGATGCGAGATGAACTATATAAATAAATCATTTAGATTTATTTACTAGTAGATGAATAGAGAAATTAATTAAATTGCTTGTGAACTCAATTAATTGGGAAGGGGAATTAATCAAATAACTGTGTATTTAATTAACTATCTTCAGACCATTTTTAGGTGTATACAGTCTCAAATAATGGAAAATCGACCTTTGCAACAAACTCACTCTAGCATGGATCAAAGGAGGCCTAATAGTGGAGGCAATAGAGGACCACATCTTGTGCCTGAATCACTATCATCTTTGTTTCAAAAACCAGAGGTACCATACACACATGGTCAAGCATATGATACTCACCTTCACAGACCATTATGGAAGTCTTATGCAGAAAAATATGCTCAATCACATACCAATGCTAAGGATCAACCACCAAAGCAATTGGATATTCAAAGGCATGCTCAAAATTTGGACACAAGGAAACCCCGCGTCAAATTTGGGGGCAACACACTAGAACAAACTCATGACATCCCTATAGAGTATGGTATACATGGACAAAGCAGATATGTCGTTCCTCAACATGACTCTATACCAAGTGGTCCATATACATAGCATCATTATAGACCTCCTCCATATGAACATGTGTATGATCAATATCATCCATATATGCAACATGCTCCTCCTCCAATTGGTGCCTTGAGCATGGGGTATGGTCCAAGAAGTCAATCTCCACCTAAGAGCATTTTGGAACAACAAATCAAGGATTTACAAAAGAAAATGGAGGACATAAACACACCGAAGCCAACTTACACAATGAAAGACATATGTCCTTATCCATTTGACAAGAGCATTCCAATGCCTCCTTTTCCTGCACACTTTGTGATACCTAAGTTTGATAAGTATAGAGGAAAAGGGGATCCTAAGGCACACATAAGACAATTTTTCACAGCTTGCATTGAGGTAGCAGCAGAAGAGACATATTTGATGAGATTATTCCCACAGAGCTTAGGTGATCAAGCTATGGAATGGTTCTCCCAACTCCCATCTGGTATTAAGTCATGGGGTGATCTAGCAGAGGCATTTATCCAACATTTCTCATACAACATAGAGACAGACATATCAGTTACTACTTTGTGCAACACCAAACAAAAGGATGGAGAATCTTTTTCATCATTTTTGCAAAGATGGAGAAATCTAGCCAGCAGATGCTCTTGTGAAATTCCACAAAAACAAATGGTAGAGATGTTCACCCAAAATGTTAACAAAGACATTGGTTATGACCTAAGAAAAGCTTGTTTGTCCACTTTTAAGGACGTCATTGAAAAAGGCTTAGCAACAAAGAAGGTCCCAATTGAGCAAGGAGTCATTAAGATATTCAAGGAAAACAAAGATGACTTTAAAGGAAAAGATAAGCCAAGATTTTGGAACAAAAACAAGAACACAGTCAATGATGGTGTTGTTGATGCCAATACAGTGCGACCCAAAATTGTTTTTTTGGGATCAAGCTCTAACAATCAAGTGAATACTCAAACAACTTCAAAGTCATGAAGGAAGTACACTCCATTGGGAGAACCACTAGAATTAGTTTTCAAGAAGTTAGTGGCAAACAAAGTAATCACAGTTCCAAATTTTCCTCCATATGAACCAAAGGTCAAACCAAATTGGTGGAATGATGATGAGTATTGTGAATTTCATAAAAGCAAGGGTCATAAGACAGGAAATTGCCATCGACTAAAGAACATCATACAAGATCTCATTGATAAAGGTGACATTGAGATTGAAGGACACTCATCCAACCAAGAACATGAGATGTTTAAGGAACCATTCCCAAAGCATGAGAAGGGAAAAGCTGTAGCCACAGATGACCAAACCAACTATACAAGAGCATCTTATAACTATGATTCAACTATCATCACATTTTGATGGACAATTATGTCTCTACCATTATCATCAAGGACAAAACACCTGAGAATTCTACCCAAAGACCCAAGATTGTCTTGAAAGGCATTGGATCTTCTTCTGAACCTACCTCTGAATGTAATGTCATAACCCGTCGAGGTAAATTCACTTTGCAAGGTGCTCCAGCTAAAAATGTCGCTTCCTCATCTACCAAGCCTGAGTATGACCTTGTAGAATAGTTAGGGAAGACACCCGCGCTCATCTCCATCCTTGAGCTCTTACGCATATCCCCCGCACATAAAGCCATTCTTGACAAAATCTTGAGAGACACTGTTGTCCCCACTGATCTGAATGTGGCCTATTTTCAAGCCATGGTGGGATACCTTTCCATTCCACACTCCCTTACATTCATAGAAGTCGATGATGCCTTCGTAAGTCAGCCACATAATGCACCTTTGCACATTGAAGCCTTCATACACAAACATCGAATAAAACGAGTCCTGATAGATGGAGGAGTAGGTCTAAACATTTGTACATTGAGCACTATTAAACAATTGGGATATTCTGATAAAGCTACGAATTCTACAAACAAAATTACTATCAAGGCATATGATGATGAAGAGCGTTCATCCAAAGGCACAATCACCTTGCCTCTCAGAGTTGGGCCAGTTACAAAGGATGTGGTTTGTCAAGTCCTAGACCTAGATCTCACATACAATATATTACTAGGACGTCCTTGGATTCATAAAATGAGGGCAGTCCCATTTACATATCACCAATGCATTAAGTTTCCTCACAATGGAGTTGAAATAATAGTTAATGGAGATCCTAATCCATTCATATACTGCAATAACTTGAGACCGAAAACTGAGACGATCATTCCCAGTAATCGCGAAGCTGTTCCTTCTTCTGCATACATTGATCCTGAGTCATTAAAACCTTTGACATCAAAACAAGGTGAGCTTAAAGGCAAATTTCAGGACAAGGGCATGGGTGAATACACTTTGAATCAAACCATGTACTTACGACAAGTCATGGGTTCACCAAAAGAATATGGAAGACCACATCCTAATAAGCAGGTATCTATCATTATACTCAAATGGGACCCTACTATCTTTCAAAGATGGGGTGAACTGGAAGAGGAAGACTTATACAAAATGCTTTACAAAGACCTTGAAAATGATACACAAGATCACATCAGCATACCATGTGAAAAGTATGGCAAAGGGTTCAAGATTCTACAAAAATTCGGGTATGATGGCCAAAGCCCTCTGGGCTTAAGAAAGGAAGGCATCATTGAACCTTTACAACCTGAATTGAAATTTAAAAAAGAACACTCGAAGGGACTTGGTTTCGTGACTTCCAAGGTCCACACTCAAAAGACAGGAGAAGCATCACAAGTCAAAGCTGCCAAAATTCAACAAGAAAATCGCTATTCCACAGACTCCAATGAATGGGAATGGGATTCGGACAAATCCTCCAGTGACTATGAACTCACCGAGACATTCAGAGAACCAGATGAACCCACAGAAGAAGAGGAATTTTATAGAAAATTCAAAGTTGGTCAAGAAACAAGCCCTGAGGATTCCACACAGTCCTTGTCTCTAGGTTCTAGGTCGAAATCACAAAGAATGAAAACACCTATCCCGGAATGTGCTACTAGTGATGACCATTTGGATTTGTTCATGATTGAGACAGATGAGGAGAGTGCCAATGATGACCTTGATGACTACCTCGACATACCTGAATATAACTGCATTTTCACTCTTAGCCCCGCTAACTTCGAAGACATCAAAGGCCTTCCACTTGTTCACCACCAACTCATTGACTGGGACCATGAAGGACCTGCATAGTTCGATACATTCCAAAATGATGAGGCCTTCATTGATTATCTAGGCATACGAGATGATTTTCCCCTTGGGGACCATAAGGTAGGATACACTATAGAACTCAATAGCGTGGCATATTTTGGTGAGGGTGTCGGGCCTTCCAGTCACAAAAATATAAAAAAAACAAAAAACCAAGGGTCTTATGGCGAAAACCACATTGTGGCGCTGTCTAACCCCAAAAAAGTAAAAAGAAAGGACGTATCTAAGGGTGAAAACCTCTCTGAGGCACCCGAAGATGGAAGGCTCGACATTCTCCCAGCATCATATGAGGAAAAGTCATCCATGTTGGTAGAGGAGACTATCAAAACAAACATTGGCACAGAAGAAGTTCCACACAACATATTCTTGGCTCAATCTTTGACAGAGTCAGAAAGGTCAAAATTCATAAGTTTCTTTGAACAACAAATCAACTTTGCATGGTCATACGCTGATATGCCTGGATTGGATCCGGATTTGGTAATGCATCATTTGACAGTTAAACCAGGGGCAAAACCAGTGAAACATAAATTAAGAAAGATGCATCCACAAGTCGCCTTATTAGTCAAAGCAGAGCTTGAGAAATTATTGGATGTCGGATTCATACGCCCAATTGATTATCTTGAATGGATCTCCAACTTAGTGCCTGTCAGTAAACCAAATCGTAGTATCATAATATGTACAGATTTCAGAGACATCAATAAAGCTTGTCCTAAGGATGATTTTCCATTACCAAATATTGACTTGATTGTTGATCTCACAGCAGGTCATGCGATGTTATCTTTGATGGATGGATTCTTTGGTTACAATCAAATAAAAATTGCATCCGAAGACAAGCACAAAACATCATTCACTTGTCCATGGGGAACTTTCTACTGGAATGTTATGCCCTTTGGGCTAAAAAATGCTAGCGCTACGTATCAGAGAGCCATGACTACTATCTTTGATGATCTCATGCACATGACTGTGGAAGATTATGTTGATGACCTCTTGGGAAAATCAATAGACAGAGATACACATCTGGACATACTTTCAGTCGTCTTTGATAAGTTGGAAAAGTATAAAGTAAGATTAAACCCCAAGAAATGTGTCTTTGGAGTAACCTCTGGGAAGCTCTTGGGATTCATTGTATCAAAAAGAGGAATCGAAGCCGATCCAGCAAAAGTCAAGGTCATCCTAGAGATGCAACCACCACAGAACATCAGTCAACTTCAATCTTTGCAAGGGAGACTCCAGTCCATACGAAGATTCATAACACAACTTGCAGATAAGTGTAATCCTTTCCAACACTTGCTACATAAAAACATCAAATTCAAATGGGATGATAACTGTTAACAGGCTTTCTAGATACTCAAAGATTATCTTTTGAATCCGCCAGTTTTGATGCCACCAGTTCCAGATCAACCTCTATTACTATACATATCAGCTACTTCGACAGCACTAGGGGCACTCTTAGCACAAACAAGTTGCTGAGGGCAAAGAAAAGGCAGTATACTATATCAGTCGCACATTGGTGGGATATGAGCTAAACTACACACCAATTGAGCATGCATGTCTCACTATGGTCTTTGCTTCACAGAAATTACGACATTACATGCTAACTCATAAGACTAAGTTGGTTGCAAGGATCGATCCATTGAAATACCTTCTCAATAAAGCAACACTTACTGGGCGACTAGCCAAATGGGTGATGATCCTGAGTGAATTCGACATCAAGTATGTGGATAGAAAAGCAATAAAAGGACAAGCTATCACAGATCAGTTAGCAGATGTTCCCATGTTAGATGATGTTCCTATAATTTCAGAATTTCCAGATGAATCCATTTTAACAGTGTCACATGCAAAGCCTTGGCAACTATACTTTGACGACTCATACACATAGCATGGGGCCGGAGCTGGCATCCTCTTCATAACTCCTCAAGGGAATTCTATACCAAAATCATATCGATTATCATTTCCCTGCACTAATAACATAGCAGAATATGAGGCATTAATAACTGGATTACGGATTGCAGTTCAGTGGAAGATCCAGGAACTTCGTGTTTTTGGGGACTCTCAACTTGTAATTCATCAAACAACTAATGACTACCAAACAAAGGACGATAAATTAATGCCTTACAAAATAATGGTAGATGACTTGAAACAACAATTCACGAAGATAGACTTTGAGTAGATACCAAGAGAGCAGAATAGAGCCGCGAATGCCATGGCTACAATTGCTTCACTAATTGATCTACCACCGAATGAGAACCACTATGAGTTCTTGGTGGGTAACCTTTTGGTTCCCTCATACGAAATCACTCCTATTGAGATGATATGTGTTGTTGGTCCTGAGTCCCAGTTATACAGTTCCATTTTCACATACCTTCGTGACAATACCCTACCTCCTGATCTATCCAATAACCAACGTCGCACTTTCATTCGCCAATCTTCTTGATATGTCATTTTAGCTGATATCTTATACCGTCAAGGTCTAGATGGCACTCTTCTTAGATGTTTAGAAAGTGACAAAACTCAGATTGCGTTACGTGAAGTACATGAAGGGATATGTGGTCCACATTCTAGTGGTCCTACCTTAGCCAAGAAACTCATCAGGACGGGATATTACTGGCCCAATATGGAAAAAGATTCATATCAGTTTGTCAAGAAATGTAAACAGTGTCAACTTCATGGAGACCTCATCCATGCGCCAGCACAAGAACTTCAACCAATTGCGGCTCGTTGGCCCTTCTATCAGTGGGGACTCGATCTCATAGGCAAGATTCACCCTCCATCTTCCAACGGTCATAAATTCATCATCACTACCATAGAGTATTTCACAAAATGGATCGAAGCAGTACCTCTCACACAAGTCACTAGAAAACAAATTGCTACGTTCATTCTCAACTATATCATTTGTCGATACGGTATTCCTATTTCCATCATCACTGATAACGGGCATCCCTTCAAAAATTAGAATGTTCGTGAACTCTGTGATCGCTTTCATATTACCCATCATATCTCCACACCTTATTATCCCCAAGGTAACGGTCAAGCTGAGGTGTCTAATAAAACAATCCTTAAAATCTTGAAAAAGACAGTCGACGATGCTGGCCATAATTGGCATATCCAACTTAATCCCGTACTTTGGGCTTACCGCACAAGTGTCCACACACACCTACAGGAGCTACACCTTATTCACTTGTCTACGACACTGAAGCTATCTTGCCTATTGAGGTCAAGTTACCCTCTTTACGAGTCTCTTTGCAAAACATTATCAGTGATGAAGGCTACAGGGTCTCTCGCTTGCAAGAACTTGAACTATTGGATGAATGAAGACAAATTGCTTTTAATCATCTTAAGGCTTATCAATAACGAATGAGTCACAGCTACAATCATAAAGTGAAGCCTCGCACATTTGAGGTAGGTGACTTGGTTCTCAGAGAAAATCTTAAAAATCAGCAAGACAGAGAGAAGGGCAAGTTCGAACCAAATTGGCTTGGTCCTTACATCATCACAGTAGCATATGGATCTGGGTGAATCCTTGGAGGATCCTATCAACAACATGCATCTCCATAGGTTTTACACATAGCTCTTCAAAATATCCTAATTCAAAAATACAAAAAAATCAAAAAATTCAAAAATACAAAAAAAATCATAAAAATACAAAATCGTTACTTGGTGAAAACCTGGCAAACAGGCGCCTTGTGACACAAATTTTTTTGAAAAAAGTAAAAACAAAAAAACATTTCGTCCAATGGTGAAAACCACTTCGGTGGCGCCCTGGGCAAGTACCGTGGTGAAAACTAGGTCACCAGCATCATGCGTAGAGACATTGCTCCTCCCTCCTTTAGGATTCCATCTCATCCTTTCACTTTTCAGTCACTCACAACCTATCCATTCATAATAAAATTACACATGACCATCATGGCTTGTTATTGATCTACCCAAGATTGGTTAGCCATTCATAATAAACCTCTGTTTTCACCCCTTTCCATCCATAATAAAATAGCTCCTATCTGTGGCTAATGCAAATCCTACGTCTAGTGATGGGTGTGGAACTGAGAGCATCACATGTTTTGGGGAGTATAGTTTCTTCCACTTTTCTTCATTCTATCCATGCACAATCCACAATAAAGTTCCGTCTTCTCTGCAATAAGTATCAGTTTCATGGATTCAGTCAGTTTCAGATGAGACACAACAACAATAATGGAATTCAACAAAATCAAATCTTTCAGCAGACTCAGACAACATTATGGTTCAGTGCTATCTATCCTTCTGTGAAAGTAAACATTGTGACCACAATCAAATAAGACTTATACAAGTGAGAAGAGACACTAAACTTGAGGACTACAATGGATGTTGGTGTCGAGTCTTGGTTTCTTTTGATTTTATCTTTTGGTGACATGTCTTTTAGCTTTTCCAGGATGTCTCTGACTAGAGATTCTATCTCCAGGATGTCTTTGACTAGAAAGGCGAGGATGGGGTATCGTCACCTATTTTTATTTGCTATCTGTAGATTGTCTCTTAGTAATGCTATGACTTATCCAAGGATATGAGGAAGTTGTGAGTCTAGTGTGAACTGGGGCATTCCTTGTTTGTGACTGTCTTATCTCCATGCAAACGGGTACAATGACTTTCTGGGTCAAACATATGCCTCGATTGTCATAACCTATTTTGCCATAATAAAGCTCAATGATGATGATAAAGCACAAGAAGCTCTTTCACTTTCATATCTTCTATCTTCCATCCCCCTTTCTTGATTGACCTCCATAGTCCTTCTTGAGTCTGTGTAGCCTGCTATCACATGATTGAGTATAATGACACACCCAAAATATTTGCTTTTCATGTAGTTGCACTTGCATTACCACATGTTAAGCATTTCATACATACATATAGATATCACAATTGCATCACATCCTACACACAACACATATTAGAACATTTTACATTCTCATCATATTCATCTGCATTTCATACATTCACATTTGCATTTGCATAACATATAAAACATAAAAGAACAAAAAGATTGCATTTCATTATGTACATATTTGCATCCATATCATAACCATCACATAGAAACATACATCATGAAACATCTCATCACATAGGTACACATGCATATAGCTGCCGCAAGAATGCATCTCATATATATATAAATCATAAGTTTCACGATACAATGATGTCAAAATCATATGGCTACAATCACCTGAAAGTGTCTACATCATCATACAAAATGCTACAAAACTGATACATAGGGAGCCCTCCATGGCTATGATGAACTCCCTCCCTCGGAGCCGCCTGGCCTCGACAGAGTCTGAGCCCTAGAAGGACCCGCCCCAGGATCATCTCTCCTACCCCCTCTATCTGGTGGTGGTGGAGGACCCATAACCCCACCGTTGGACACTTGTCTCCTCTGACTCCCCCCATAGCCGTCGCTATCCGTGATGGTCTGCGGAAGCTCCTCACCCGCTACTCTGGTGGCACTGCCCCGTAGTATAGGTCTTGCCAGTAACCTATCTCCTCCCCTGCCCGTAGAACATAGGCATATTCAGCCCTTGTGTCCTCTGTCGCCTGCCTCCTAGCCCTCAGTGTTGTCTCAGCCTCAGTATAGCGCTGGATAGCCTGATCCCGCTCAAGCTCTGTGTCCCTCAGTCGCCTCCTGAGCCTAGTTGTCTCCCTCTCCAGGTCCTGGATCTCATCTGCCTATCCCTGGCAGATCTCCCTCAGCTCAAGCAGCTCATCCTCCTCCTCCTCAGCCCCTTGTGGCTCCCCCTGTACTGGTGGCTGTGCCTGTACCTGTACCTGTACCTATACCTGCCTTTGCCTCTGCCTCTGCCCCTGTCCCTGCACCTGTTTAGGACCTTGTGTTGCTAGCACCTGTAGTGGCAATCCACCTCGACCCCTCACCACCCGAGCCTGCCTCTCCTCTCCACCCTCTCTCTGCGGAGCCACTCTCCTCTCTCCAACTGCACACTGCCTCCTCCATCGGCCTCTCCCCCCACCATCTCCATCATCATCCCCATCCCCCCACCATCTCCATCTATCGGCTCCCCTGGGTTTGTCAGTCGTGGAAAGGGATGCTCAGCCCAATATGTTGTGTACTTTGCATCCATGCCTGCATCCTCAATCTCTGGCCACATATCCCATGGCATAGGCACCATCTCTACTAGCTGCATCACGACCTGATCATATGACAACAGCGGCCCAGAGTGTGCCTGATCCCTGACTGTCTGAGCATACATCCTGGAACCCCGTGGCATCCGTTGAATCCTACCATATTGCATGCATACCCTGTCAACCAGCTGTCTCTCCAATACATAGGGCGTCCGCCCAATCAGATATCTTCTCTGGAAGGTATAAGGTAGATCCACTGCGTCATCCTCCCACTGCTCGCACTCACAGTACGACCCCCATATCACAGTGTCGATCTCATCCAAGACTCGACGCCAATGCTCCAACCTGTCAATATGTGGTTGTGATGTAATCATATCGTACAAATACACAAAGTTGCGTCCATGACCCCTGCCCCTGAAATGTATCGGTCGGGTAACAGGAAGATGCTCATATGCCCACACCTATAGCAATGTAACTCCACAACCCAATCCTACGGCTCCATGATAAACAAACTGATGCAACTCATAGTATAAGTGTGCCAGCACGCACGCTCCCCAGGCATATCTGGTGTGCTGTGTAACCAGTGTCTCCAAGGTGCTCCCCCAGTCCACAGCCAACCCCCATGTCGCCCTATCTAGACACGGGAACCCACTAATCACTCCTCCTAGCACTGTTGGTAGTGCTAGTCCTGTCGCTGTCATGGTATCCCATGCCACATGTCCTACCCTCATCTCTAGTCCTGGATCCTGAAACACTCATCTCAGGGCCTCCCTGTCTCCATCTCGATCATAGGGTATCAGCTCCCCATCAATCGGTATCCTCAGAATCCTATAAACATCCTCCAAGGTGACTGTCATCTCACCCATTGGCAAATGAAAAGTGCATGTCTTAGAATACCACCTCTCAGCAAGTGCAGTCAACAAACCCATGTTCACCCGAAACTCAGGCACATATAGAATGTATCACATACCCATAATCTCAATAACTGCTCTATCCTCAAATGTCAGCTCTAATCGTAACCTCTGCATCGACGGGAATCTCTCTCGTGAGTCCAGCATAGGCAAATACTCCTGTAGCCAAGTAAAGCAATCATGTCAGTCAAAGTGACACTCACTGTTCATCACAAAGTGTTGCTTCTATCCTAGTGACACTCACTGTTCATCACAAAGTGTTGCTTCTATCCTAGTGACACTCACTGTTCATCACAAAGTGTTGCTATTTATCTTAGTGACACTCACTGTTCATCACAAAGTGTTGCTATTTATCCTAGTGGTACTCATTGTTCATCACAAAGTACTACGTGTTCTTGCACTCCCTGTTCATCACAAAGTGCTGCTCATATTTGCACTCCCTGTTCATCACAAAGTGCTACTCTTTTTTTTTAGTACTCCCTGTTCATCACAAAGTACTTTGTCTTGGTACTCCCTGTTCATCACAAAGTGCCTCGATCTATCCTATCCTAGGGTCTTTGTTTGAGTGTATCCTCTTGAGTAGTTTCCTAATTGGCAACGTATGTTCTATCACAAAATTGTCAATCCTAGCCCTATCTGCTATCCTAGTCTTCCCTAGAGGACATGCTTGAGTGTATCCTCTTAGCATCTTATCCAATCGACATCATATGTTCATCACAGAACTGCCGATTTGACCTAGAAGACATAAATGCACTTACAGACTGCACAAACGCGCCTGCCCTGCACAGACGCGCTTGAAATACACAGACGTACCTCTGTTCTGCACAGACGCGCATGTCCTGCATAAACATGCCCACATTTCACAAACGCGCCTGTGCAACACAGACGCGCTCGCATCTGGCACAAACACTTTTTCCAGCATAGACGCACCTGGCACAAATGCAGATGCGCCTAGCCAACATAGACGCGCTTGACACCAACGCAGACATGCCTACATGTTTTTGACATTTTTTGACATTATCCTAAAGTGCATTTATTGCACTACCTAGCATTCATTTATGACAACAATTAATGCGACAAAGTACAAGGAGGTTTTGTGGTACTCACCGGCTCTCTTGCATCTGCTGGCCTCTGAAATCGGCGAATGCGATCGAATCTATGCACGGATGCCATCGCTGCTGACTGTTGCTGCTCTATTCTCCCTCTGCACTCTGATCTCTTGGATGTATGGATGACAATGAGGATGTATTCCCCTCGTGGTCTATTTTATAAACTACCCTAGCCCTAGCCCTAGCCCTAGCCCTCGTCTCCCGAGTCAGTCTTCTTTATCCCGTGACTCTGTCACTCTATCCTATCCAGTCAGTCCATTCTAGCCTTTCTTTATTATCGAGAGATTGTCTGCGATCTTTCCAGACATTTTCATCCAATCTCTCGAGGGTGCATACCATTCCCATCTTGGGGCAACTTTGTATTAGTTCATATTATCTTCTTTGAAACAACGCAACAAGCTGCATTGTCTCAAAGAGGGGCAAAATGTAGACACCTAAAATTGTCCAGTCTAATTAAATTAATATCTTTATTTATTTAATTATTTTAAGCCTAATTCTTCTATTAATTAAATAAATCTTTATTTATTTAATTAATTCATTTATCCTCTCCTAGCCTTATTTCTCATTTAAATAAATACATTTATTTATTTAAATTATCCTTTTCCTAAATTAAATAAATATCTTATTTATTTAATTGATCCCACTTCTTCTATTAATTAAATAAATCTTTATTTATTTAATTAATTCATTAACCTTTTCTACCCATGACACATGTCATTCATCTCTTAATTCATATACTACCTACCCTCTCATTATTTTATTATTTTCTTTACTTACCCTTTAATCATAGCCGACCATTTATCTTTTACACCTCTCAATCTTATCCCTCCATTTCTTATGGTGTCTTCTATATAAGGAGATGCTTCCTTCATTATCAAACCCTGACTACTTGATCAATTGACTACACTACGCTTTTGCACTTTCATATGCAATCCTACTTGCAACCACATTTCCGTTCTTTGTTGAGCACTTGTGCATACAAAATCTGAGAGCAAATATATCAAGCAAGATCAATGGAGATAGGAAGAATGGAGATCCAAACCCTATTAGACATGTGATGGTATAATCTTTGTGATTTCATTTGATTTGCATTGTCTTAGGTAATCTTCATATATTATGGTGGATCTTTGTTGTTGTTAGGCTAGGGTTTGGTGGTTGAATTCATTTAGTCTTTCAATATTGTTGTTATCCATTTTCACCGTAAACAAGACCTACTTAATTTCATGTGATAGGTCCTTTAATATCACATAATATATCTGTCTTAAGGGGAGTCAAGTATATTAATGTGAAATGTTTTTGCATATGTGGTCATATTAAGTAATAATAAGGCCTATTATGTGATATTAGGACTTATTATGTGATTATAGGTCTTAAATATGACATAAATTTAGAACCTATTATGTCATAATAGGTTCTATTTATATGACTGGATGTATGCAAGAACATTTCACATTATACTCAAGAGTCTCCTTAAGACCTATATTATGCAGATATTAGGACCTATTACATGTGATATTGGGAGGTCTATCATGCAATAATAGGTCTTAAATATGACATAATAGTCCACTTGTTATGACATAATTTTTTAGGTCATACTAAATGACTTGAAAATTTGGTTTCAAATTAAACTTGGAATTTCATTGCATTAAAAATATTCTTTGTTATCTTAAACTATGTGCAGAATGGGCTCGAGAAGAAGGGAGTTCTCAAGCGGGAGTCGAGGCAAATGAACCTATTGAAGAACACAATATAGTTGATGAACATAGGGAGGAGCTTGCCCAAGTTGAACCAATGGAGATTGAAGGAGAGGGGTCAGGCTCCTTACCTCCTACCACCGATATGGATGAGCATATATTGTGGATCTAGCTAAATAGGCGATGAGAAATATTTCTTATAAAAATTTAGATCATTTACTTGAAATGGATGTGGATGAGTTGAAACGTCGCAGTGAAGAACCTAGGCATACTAAAAGGAGGTCAATGAATAAAAGTGCAAAAGAAATAATGTCTCATTTCTACAATCTCGATACTACACTAGAGAAAGCTCAATTGTTATCAATTGTACTTACTCGTAAAGACTTAATAGATCCACTGAAATTGTTGGGTATAGATACAACAAGTCAAAAGAGGAAAACTTCTTAGCTACAAAAATCTATTGTTGATAATGTTAAGAAAGGTTTGGTGAACATTGGTATAAAATCTCAAATAGTAGATAAGACCATTAGTGATGTTGACATCTTTAGTAAATGAAAGATTGCCTCAAAAAAGATAAATCTCTTCACTGTCATTTGAGTTTGGTTTTAGTAGAAGGACAATATCAAAATATGTGAAAAGGAGAAAGAGTTTGGATTATACTACCTCAAAAGGGAATTGGGAAATTATGTGTAGAGCTCCTCATTCTGATAGGATTGAAGATGTTGTTAGGAACTTTGTGACAAGTTTTTGGAATGATAATACTCGTCCTTCATCAAACAACAGAGATGTTATCAAGCAAAGGATTGGCCTTGGTTGTTATGATCTCCATGTAAAACATTGGTTATACACAACAAAACATGAATTGTATGTGTTGTTTACTAAAACAAACCCTCATATAAAGATTGGACAAACCATGTTTGAACGGTTAAGGCCATATTATGTGAAGGTAAAAAAAGTCTTTGAAACTTGTTGTTGTCATTATCACATCGAATTTGATCAGTACTATCAAGTGTTTTGAAAGATTAGAGAAGATAGTGATGGTTATGAAAAAATTCCTCCTAAACGGACAAGTCAATTCATAACATCCATCTTATGTGATAAATCAGATGATAATGCAACCGGTTAAATAAATTGCATAAAAGGAATTTGTGGAACATGCGGGGAGTTGACTAAATTACCTTTGAGAGATGAAGATACTGACATGAGGAAGATGGTAAATTGCAAGAGTTACAAGTACAAAAAATTTGAAACAAAATTTGGAAAGGAATCTACAAGGTTAGATTATGTAGAAGAGGAAATACCTATTGGAACATTTATGAAATTTTTTTGTAAGTTGATAAAACCATACATATGCCATGGTTTTTTTGTCAAGTGGCAAGCAGAACAATTTAAAACATTAAGAGACACTTTCCCACTTGGAACTATTCTATTCGTAGTGGACTTCACATAAAATTACTCTTTTGCACATCAAAAAGAGATTCAATCAGAGTATTACTTTTCAAAGCAAATCACTATTATGGTGCATGTGTGTTATTGACATGCACAAATGGATTTGGATGGTTTTGATAGTACATTTGAAAATCATGTCATTAAGAAAGAGTACCACTTCTATATCAGTGATGATAAGGAGCATGACACACTTTTTGTAACATTTCTTTAAGAAGTTTTTTGAATATTTGAAAGAGAGAGGCATAACAATAGTTGAACATTTTGTTTGGTCTGATGGATGTACGGCACAATTTAAATCTTCAAGGCCATTTTATGCACTATGTAGATATCATCGAAATGATAAAATACCACATGTTTGGAGTTTTTTTTAGAGTGGTCATGGAAAGGGTGAACATGATGGTGCAGGAGTTTATATCAAATATGCTCTAAGAAAGCATCAAATAAATTATACATGAGATCGTATAGATGATGCACATGATGTTATTGAATGGTGTAAGAAACACTTTGTGCAACCTAATTAGCTTGGTGAATCATCATCGAGAACTTACAAACCCATTCCATATAGAGTGTTTGGGAGATAACCAGTACGTGTTCTCTTTTAGTGTTTTATTTAAATGTTTTTTTAATTTTTTAAATATTCCTAGTTCAATGTTTTAATTTAACAACTTGATCTACATGTATGTTCGTGTACAAATGTACATTTTGTAGATGTGGATAGAAGATCAATGCATGGATGCAAGAGCGTGGAGATGACAAGATCTTTGCATTGTGTCATGAGTATAGATAATTGCCCGTGGACATTGTACACTAGGGATTATTCATATTTTTGTTCTGATTGCATTTTGGAAAACTATTTTGATTGCAAGAACCAAGAGCTTGGATATGTTAGTGAATGGAAATTGGTGCCACTAGATGTTACTAACACATACGAGGATTCAAATGAGAACAAAATCTTTGAAGACATTCTTTTGATTTCTGGTGATTATGACCATATTCTAGGATTGATTAAAAAAGGTATATGATGTACACATATATTTAAATTATATAATTTTTAAATCAAGTACAGACATTTTAAATTTATTTAACTTGTTTTAAATTGTAGGAGATATTTTTGCAGTCATAGCAGAAGATCGAAATATAGAAGGTGTTAGTTATTATTTATTGTGTTGCACAGAAGAGAGAAAGAAGTTAACAAAATCTGAAATGAGCGATGGAGTGTCCTTTTCCACAAGTTTGAACTGATTTGAACGTTTAAATTATTTTAAATAAGTTTATTTTAAACATTCACACATCTGCACATGTTTTAATTTTTATATGTACACAACTCGCTTACATGCAAATTTTTAATTTCTTGTTTCTTATATACATGTACATGCAGGCTCAGTTGTAGTGTAAGGGACATATTTCAAACAAGTTAAAATTGTTCAACATGGGATTCATTTAACTGAATACCAAATTGACAACAAGGTATATCAGTATAGCCACTTGGTCATTGTTGTTGGCCTAATTCTTCATACAGTTCCACGTCACAGGTGGTCTCAAAAGTGGAGACTAGATAGTGAAGATCATGAGAAAATATTAAGTGTTATTGAAGAGCGGTCTAAACCACTTGATGTGGTATGAACTATTTAGTAAACCAAAGTACATGTGTTTCAACCCATGAATTGAATTAATACTTGATAAATTAGAACTTAACTTGTTTTGAAACTTGGATAAATTATTAAATACATTAAAGTGTTTGAATTTAATATATATAGTCCAGGGGGTTGAGCTTAACTGGTTAAAACATTGGGTTCTCACTGTGGAGACCCAAGTTCAATTCCCAATAGGGACATCTGAAGTGGAATTCTAAGTTGTGACTTGTGGCCTTCCATAGGATGGGGAAGGTCTTGAGGTCAATCTAATCAAACATAATAATAATAATAATAATAATTCAAAGATATATAATGGGGATGGCCCCCCCTACTGTGTCCCCACTGGTTCATAGCTCCAGTCAAAAGCTATTCAGACTTCAGTCAATTATCGATCAATATATATATATATATATATATATATATATATATATATATATATATATATATATATGACTTGTGTAGACCATATATTGTTTAGTTAAATATGAAATTTTCAATTATATTAAATTAGGATGTATGAAGTTAATGTACATATTAAATAATACTTATGTGCACGTATGTAAAGTAAATTGGGACATGTGGATGAGTTGAAAAATTGTTAAGGCCCGATGTATGCACTTGATTAGGATGTATAGTCTATCTAATTCTAAATACATGTACGCATATGTAATTTGTAAGTTGTTAAAATAATTTAGCATGTATGTAAAGTAAATTAGGACACGTATTTATTTAATTAAAAATAGATATGTGTAAATTTAATTAAAAATGCATATTAAATTAGGACATGTGTGTAATAATTGAAGAGTGGTCTGAACCACTTGATGTGTTGTGAACTATTTAGTACACCTAGAAGTACACCTAGGATTTAAATTATTGAATATGTTCATTAACTTGAGTTTGTTCATTTGATATGAACAAGTGTGATTTTTATATTGTTCATGGCTTGCACAGTGAAGTGGATATATTGTTCACAAATTCATTTAAATTTAATGCATATCTACATATACATGTTACATGTAAAATTTAAAATTTAAAATTTAAATTATAAACATGTCAATCTTTTTTTAATCTATCTGCATGCACACAAATTCAATCACAGATATATATAAATTTGAAAGTTTTAGAGAACTCTTAAAAACATTTTTAAAATTAAACATTTACACCAATTCAATCTAGATGATCTTATATAATATAATTTAAAAGAATAATCAAACATGCACATACATATACACATGTGATCTAATAAGTTACATATAATCAAACACATCATTTAACTTAAATAAATATCAAATGTGCAAATATGATCAAACACTTGAACTGTATATATATATATATAATCTAACCATACATGCACATGATATATATAATCCAAGATCAAACACAAACTGTATAAAGTACATAATCTAACATACATGCATGAAATATATAATCTGATCAAACACAAACTGTCTAAAGTATAATCTAGAAACTTCATACATGCATGAATATATAATATGAAATTCTAAAATGTACATGATATAAAAAGACAAACAAATGAGCTATAAAGTCCAGCAAATCAGCATGCATCATGTCGGCCACAAACAGAGCGACCATCCGAGAGAGAGTCCTGGTGAGAGTCTGGATGTCCAATAGACCCCCACAAAAGTAGAATTTATTTAAATATTAAATATAGATCTCTACACATATATACATATGTGCATATTTTTAAATATAATCAAATCCGACTAGTTAAATTTAAATTAAAATATAAATTGTAACGCACATACATACATGTACATATATACAAAAAACCATAACTAACATGTCCACTAACAGCCCATGTAGCATCAAAAGAATATCTCCTACGCACACGCTCAGAGCTCAAGCTAGGAGTGACATGAGATAATTGTTATACTTATACATATATACATGTATTTAAGGATTAGTCCAGGATCGATTTAAATGATACAAGTTAACTTCTATTATTTATTAAATGATCTATATAGATTTATCGTACATTACAACATATACATCTTGTAAATATTTAAACACACATGTACATACCTATGTATCAGGAGTAGGCTGTATAGTCTGATCATGTCTTGTGATCATATCAACCACATCACTCATGCCTGCATATCTCTCTCTGGTTGTACATATGACTGAGGAGTGTATGGGGCTAACTAGACGACTAGGCATCGTGGATGAAGTGTCTGACTGTAGTAGCATATCCATAAACCTAGTATGGCTCAAACCTCGCAGCTGCTCCTCGAATGAATCCAATCCCTCATTTGTGATATGGACATGATCAGCTTGTATCTTCTCCTTTGCAGCAACAGAGTGATCTATAGGTGGGTCAATTCCCGGAGCATGCGTAGAGTGATGAGAATGTTGTGACTACCTCGGGGTATGCATTGATGCAACAATAGCTTGCCCATCTCTAAGAATCTCCTCTCTAACAACATCCAATTATATCCCAAGCAGAGATGAAATAAAATGGTAAGAATGTAGCAGGTCCTCGGCTAAATACTGTAACATCTGTACATGTCTACCACCTCCTACTATAGCCGCTACCTCATCTGGGGAGGGGATGCCAACAGTAATATACTGATCATCTGAATCTGAATCCACCCCATGACTAGAAGATGCATGATTTATGGATGATCTCGAATGTGGTCAGCCCATCATATATCTGCCCAGCTTGTTAGATGATATGGTGGTTGTTGTTGATGCAATATGTCCAATCCTATCAATTTCTTCTCTTTAAGAAGCAATCACAATGTGATCCACTATGGGGCGAGGGCTAGGACTATTGCTAGAAATCTCTCGCCAACAAGGTCCCTGTGTCTAGGCAGAGCTCTATCACGCCTATGATATGCATCTTTGTCAACAATCCAGCCCCTCCCTTGTCCATAATATGCTGGAATATCAAGGTAGTTTGGTTTCATCTAACAATGAACCTCAACAAATACTTGATGTGCAAAGTATAACGACATCTGGTCATTATTAGGATAATGACCATGGGCATCTAAGAAGCATGGGTAAATCAACGATGCAACCTGTGGATCGATACATCTTGTGACTTGATATCCTCTCACCTGACTCTTCTCCTGATACTGTGGAAAAAATATCTCCTTGATGGTTTCCTTCGAGACCACCCTCACCACATCAACAAAAGAATCATGACCCCTCACCTCACTCCTCAACTATCTATACATATCATCTATAACCTCAGGTGAAAATGAGGTGTGACTAACTAAGTGGTCCCTCAATGTCTGCAAACTATCAAAAATGGTTTTGCATGTACTCTTGTACACGCCATCAGTCTGCGGGTCATCTAATATGACCCTCAACCTTTGTAGCTCATGGTCACTGTAGTGGAAAATGGTAGCAATATCGAGCAACGGGGGATCCTGGTGTGGAGGATCTATATCATCATGTGGCTCCTGATTAGGAGCCTGTGCAAGTGGATCCTAATCAGGAGCCTGTGCAGGTGGATCCTGATCATGGACTGGATCCTGGGATGACATCTATCTAGGTAGGTCATAAAGTTAAAATAAATACGTAAGCATACACACATGAAGTGCAATCAATTTAAAACATTAAAAATTAGAGAGAGAGATTGTTAATCTTGAGCTCATTAAAAATTAAAATGTACACATGTGAAGTTATTGCACACACACACACACACACACACACACACACACACACACACACACACACACACACACACACACACACACACACACACACACACACACACACACACACACATATACATGAAGTTCTCGCATAATTCAAATTTTTAAATAAATAATTTTAAAGCTCGAGTGAGAAGGATATCATTATTTAAAAATATATAAATTTATCTATATATAGAGATCGCATACATGTACATTTTAAATTATTAAAACATTAATGAGAGAGAGAGGGAGCTCATTTTCATGAGAGAGAGAGAGAGATAGATCATTAAAGATATATATACATCATGTACTAAATTAAAACATATATAAATTTATCTATATAGATCGCATACATACATTTAAAATTATTAAAACATTAATGAGAGAGAGAGGGAGATCATTTAAATCATGACATCTAGAGAGAGATCTAACATTAATTTCAGAGAGAGAGAGAGAGAGAGAGAGAGAGAGAGAGAGAGAGAGAGAGAGAGAGAGAGAGAGAGAGAGAGAGAGAGAGAGAGAGAGAGAGAGAGAGAGAGAGAGAGAGAGATCATTAAAGATATATACATACAGTTACTAAACTAAAATATATATAAATTTATCTATATAGATCACATACATACATTTTAAATTATTAAAATATTAATTCAAGAGAGAGAGGGAGATCATTTTCATGACATAGAGAGAGAGAGAGAGATAACATTAATTTCAGAGAGAGAGAGAGAGAGAAAGAGAGAGAGAGATCATTACAGATATTTACATCATGTACTAAATTAAAACATAATTTTTAAAAATTAAAACACATGCCAACTAAGCAAATTAAGGGAAGAGAGATTTTATAAGGGGTCATATGCGGTTATAAGGGGTCACGCATGTGTTAGAACACATGCATGACCCCTTAGGACCACATATTCTTGACCCCTTAGGACACTAATGTATGTGATCTTAAGGGACTGATATGTCGTATACACTAGGATTTTATAAGGGGTCATATGTGATTCTAAGGGGTCACGCATGTGTTAGAACACACGCGTGACCTCTTAGGACCACATATGACCCCTTAGGACACTACGTGATCCTAAGGGGAATATTGTATGTACACTAGGATGTTATAAGGGGTCATATGTGGTCCTAAGGGGTCACGCATGTGTTAGAACACATGAGTGATCCCTTAGGACCACATATCCAACCCCTTATGGCATTGTACATGTGATCTTAAGGGATTGTATATCGTAGACACTAGGATGTTTTAAGGGGTCATATGTGGTCCTAAGGGGTCACACATGTACAATGTTAGAACACACATGCATGACCCCTTATGACCACATATGACCCCTTCTAGGACACCATGTGATCGTAAGGGGTACATGTTGTATACAATAGGATGTTATAAGGGGTCATAT
Source organism: Cryptomeria japonica (assembly GCF_030272615.1). NCBI lineage: Eukaryota > Viridiplantae > Streptophyta > Pinopsida > Cupressales > Cupressaceae > Cryptomeria > Cryptomeria japonica. The sequence continues at coordinate 199,541,997 of NC_081412.1, read as the reverse complement.
GTGGTCCTGATGGGTCACACATGTGTTAACACATGCGTGACCCCTTAGGACATATGACCCCTTAAGACACTATGTGATGGACTAAAGGGTATGTTGTTCACACTAGTATTTTATAAAGGGGTCATATGCGATTCTTAGGGGTCACACACATGTGACCCATTAGGACCACATATGACTCCTTAGGACACATATATGACCCCTTATAACATGTGATCCTAAGGGGTATGTCATATACACTAGGATGTTATAAAGGGTCATATGTGGTCCTAAGGGGTCATGCATTTGTTAACAAATGCGTGACCCCTTAGGACCACATATGACCCCTTAGGACACTATGTGATGGACTAAGGGGTATGTCATACACACTAGGATTTTATAAGGGGTCACATGCGGTCCTAAGGGGTTAGGCATGTGTTAGAACAAATGTGGTCCTAAGGGGTCACGCATGTGTTAGAACACATGCGTGGCCCTTTAGGACCACATATGCCCCCTTAGGGTCCACTATGTGATCCTCTATGGTCCTAAGGGGACATATAGTGTCATTAGGGGCATATGTGGTCTTAAGGGGTCCTAAGGGGTCATGTTATGTGTGTAATAGGATGTGAAAAGGGGTCATGTAGAGGATTTATTTTGTCTAATTTGTTTAAATTTGTTATCTAAGTTTATAATGCTTTTTTAAATTAAAATTTATTAATTTTTCTAGCATTTTAATTTATTATATTTAGATGTGTAACATTTTTCTAATTTTTAATTTTTCTAATGTTTTTCTTAACGTTTTTCTAAGCTTTAATTTACTACCTTAGTTTTCTAAGTTTTTCATAACATTTTTAAAAAAAGTTGAAAAAAAAAACATATACAGTTATTTAATTTTAAAAACAAATTGACGTTAAATCAAAACATTAAATTTTCAAACGGTTTTCTAAAATGCTGAAAACCAATAAATATACAATTATTTAATTAAAAAAATAAATTAAAAAACAAATTATTTATTAATTTTTAAATAAATTTAATAAAAAAAATATTATTAAACAAAAAAAAGGTTATTTTGTGCACCTGAAATAATGTAGGTCGAAAGTTGAAAGGTGAGAAGTGTTGGATGCTACTGACAGGGCATAGTGACGTGGTGCTGACGTCGGGTTCGCTCTAACCCCCTCTGGACACAAAAAACTCCAAAATCGATTTTTATAGAAATTAAAAAAAAAAAATTAAAACAGGGTTCAATCGAACCCCCAAACCACCTGGGGTTTGATCGAACCCATGTCTGATGGCGGGTTTGATCGAACCCTGGGGGGACTCACTCGAACACCCCTAGTTCATTCAACCCCCCCCCCCCCCCCCCAAATAAAATAAAATAAATAAATAAATAAACTAAACAAATTCCCCGCTTCTGCCAATTTTCTTCGTTGGCAAAAGTGGGAACCAATATTGTGGGATAGCTCGCATATTTCTAGATTATTTTTGACAATTGTTCATGTTTCCTTTTAAGATTCAACACATTATTGGTATAATAAAATACTAAGGTATTCTATCCTCTCTTGAACAAAGAAACCTCATATTCTATGCAACGCGATCAAATGAGATGCCTCCAAGGTTTACAATGCGAAGGTGGATATACATAATGTTTATGATGTGATTTTGCTGGAATCACAAGGGGACTTACATTTATGAACTCTGCTAGAACATGGTATCTAACTTATCTTGCTTGGAAAATAAAGATAAAAGGGATAAAGGGTTAAGAAGTCTTGTCTACTCCTGATAACAATGCTGACAATGAATGATACTTAGACGAATTCCCTTAAATCAAGTCTCGTTTCATCATGATGACAACAACTACACAAGATTGATGTAATCTTCTAAGGAAATGGGAAGATTTTCACATTGCAAATACATCACTCAAATACCCAATGCTAGCGCAACTTTAACAAGTATCCACATTTGAACTTAGCATGATGATTAGGCTCGGGCTAACTTTACACTATAGATTACAATCAACAAACTACAAAAAGTATGATCCAAGGTTCATTCATCACAATATCTTCATAAGCATTCACCATAATCAATGAACTCTAATCAATTTTCAAAAGTAACAAGAATCGTGCAATGCGTAGAAATAACACATTCAAATTCACCACTCTTCAATGAAAAATCTTGTACATTAGATTTAACAAGTCTTGGCAACAATTTATGGCTTTCCTCTCACTACTCTACTCTACATCTATCTATCTGGCTATTAACTATTAACTATTAACCTTTGCAAATGAGAGAATTAATCGTTATATAGAGGTATCATTATATTTTGAAGGCTTAGATTGATTCTCAAATCAATGGTTGAGATTATACAATGAAACCCTAATTAAGATTTGTTGCAACAAATTCTACTCTGGCCAATGAAATAATTACATTTGATTAGACACGTGTCTTTCTTTGATTTATAACCAATGAAAGGCGAGGTTAGGTACATAAAATAATATTCAAGAAAATGTCTTGTGTTGCTTGCTCCATCCTTGATACATTGAATATGGACATCTACCTTGGAAGAGCCTAATTAGGTTGATGATGACAAGGATGCCACCTCAAGTTGCACAACATGTAGATGATCACAGAGTGTGATTGAGCAATATTTCTTGATACTCAACATTATTTAACTTGCTCAACATGATGAAGATAGTGGGATATATTATTGAAACTGTGAAGTTGATAGTGTTTTGGTATGATTGTCATTGATGTCAACATACTGATTTTGTGTTTCAGTGATTGGTTTGTTCTCCGCATTTCTAATATGTTGTAGTTGTAGTCATGGAAGTTTTGGTATGTTGTTGGAAGTTTCCTTGGGATGTCATGCTTATGATTTGGTGCTCGAGAAGTTGTCCTATGAAAGTATTCTTAGTAATGATGGTGTTTGCCAATATTTGTAGTGTTCCGCATTTTTGGTTTTGATGATAATATTTTGGATTTATGCAACTCATACTTTTATGTTTGTTATTCTAATTCGAGATATGATGATGTGCTCGGAAGTCATGGTCATGGATATGTTCATTTTGTGTCCAATTGACCTTGAATGCTTTTGTATTTTCTTTGGTGATTGTGGCGTATGGATAGCATGTTGTTTTGATCGATGTAATGCATTATGGTGTGGTCCACTTCTCATTCCTTTCCACCACGGGAATGTTTAGAGTAGACCTATTTCAAATTATGTTTCGGTGAATTGTTTTTCGCCGACTTGGGAAATTTCTTATTTTAAGAGATTAGTATAAATAAAGGATGATTATAATGAAGGATATGTAGGAGCAAGTGGATTGAAAAAAGAAGAAATATCTTCTACAAGGTTATGTGCAGTTGTGGTTGAGTAGTGTGATAGTGTGTTGTTGTTGTTGTTTGGTACTAGAGGGAGTGATCCAAAGGTTTCTTCCGACATTGCAACATTGTGGTAGTTGTGCTTCAATGGTGGATTGTTTATTTTTCTTTCTTCTTCTTCTGGGTAGTGAGCCCTTCCTTTTCCAGGCGGTTTTAGCCAGGCAATGAACCCACTTGCAGTGAGCATTCTAGCAATGAGCCATCCTTTGTAAAAATGACCTTAACTGATGTATCGCATCAAAATGGTCAGTCAAGATTAGTAATCAGTATAAATTGAAACCATCTTAAAAGCATTATCGAGAAAGTATGAAAAAACATAAATGAAAAACATGAACATAAACAAAGACTTCATTCATGATTCTCCCTATGCCATTTCGGTCTTTCTTGTCCTCCTCGTCTTCACAAACCACATTGCTTTGAGGTTGTCAAATGAAGAGTGGGTGATTGAGTGGGGTTAAGTGTGGAATGCTCTTAACTATCATAACAACATGGATGATGGATGTAGATATGATAGATCAAAATGGGCATTATGATTGTACTATGATAAGTGGATAAAAAGCCAACATGAGGATACATAAAAAGTGGATCAAAGGCCAGCATGAGGATGTATCAAAAAGTGGATTTTTTTATTGATGGATAAAGGCTTCAATTTATAGAGTTAGGAGCCTAGAAATGGACGGTCAAGATTAAAGGGTGATCAAGGGCTTAGATTGAAAGGGAATGTGGTCCTAGGTTTGAAGGCTTAGCCTTGTGACAAGTTTCACAAGGAGAAGTGGGGTGAAAGTCAATGTGGTCCCACCTTGGGAGGAATAAAGGTCCTAGGGGGGAGGGAGATGTGTGCTCACACATGTGTGAGCAACCTTGGAAGAAATAAAGAGATGACAAGTGAAAACACTTATGGAAAGGTGTAAGGGCTAGTGGAAGAGAGTTTATGACACACTGGCCAGAAGGGGGAAGAGTAGGTTGGCTCTACGGGGAAGAGCATCCTCACACGTGTGAGAACCCCTTGGTCAAAGGTGATGTAGACATGCAAAGTGACTTGTGAGTCACATGTGGGTTTGGGTAGATGTGTAGTATTTTTAACTCAAGTGACTAAATACTAATATTGGTTAGGCTTTGGATTAATTAGGATAATGAGGGATTAGATGATAGGTTTGTAGGAATCACTAAATTAGCCTAATTAATCATGCATTAATTTAGCTATTTAGGATTAGGGACAAAAATAGAATATTCCATAAAGATGAGTTTGATTTATTGAAATAAATCAATATTTGGAAGAAGTGGAAAGAGGATATTAATTAAATATAATTTAATTAATTTAAAGGTAACATGGTAAGTTAATATGATTAATTAAATTAATCATGTGATAAAAACATAATTAATTAAATATTAATTTAGTCAATTTTATGTGTCTACAACCGGTGTCACCTAACAGGTGTTTTATAATTGAGAATTAACATTCTCTGTGTTTTTTCCCTTCTTTGGTTTTCCACATAAAATATGGTGTTCATGTGTATGTTTCATGTTTGTGCTCTCTCATGCTTATATCTATTTATGGTTAAGTAATTAGGAATTATTTCACCAGATCTATTTTTGTGGAATAAGTATAATATTTTAATTGACAACTGATTCACCCCCCTCTTAGTTGTCTAGGATATTCAACACATATTCCCAAATTGTATCATCTAAGTATGATCAAGTAAATGTTCTAACTTTGATTAACTCTTCTGAAACTATCTACTTGATCATATTTAACCTTCCATCCTTTGACTTGGGAATCCTGCTTGAGTGATGAATTCCACCTTGATCGTCCTACCTCCTTCAGATAGCTATTATTCTTGACTTGAACTCTTTCATACATTTAATCGTCATTGTGCATGATGTAAGGGGTAGCCTCATGTTGCAAAGTTTCTAATCCTAATTATATTGATCGTTACTCTTGGATTTTCGAAGGAAAATCAAATTCGTCTCATGTTTCTTGTAATACCACTCTAACGCTCACATGATTGAGTAGGTATTATGATACCAAACTTACACTTAAATGCCGATGATGTAAGTAATATAGTGACAATCAAAGTAGAAAAAGATATTTGTTTGATCTAGTAGTTAGAATGATGATAATGTTTCTACTAATGTAGTTAATCATTAGAGGTAGCATGCATATGTTTCTATGGATGTTAGATGGAAAGGGATGATATCACATCATTAGAGGTAGCATGCATATGTTTCTATGGATGTTAGATGGAAAGGGATGATATCACATCATCCGAATAGATGAGAATGCATGTGATACATTAAAATCCCCTTCCAACGTACTTAATATTTTCGTTACCTATATGTCATGAGGATGCCTAGGTATAACGTGTTCAAATATCTTGATTGTGCTAATTAGGAGGTCGCTATTTAATGATACTTTGTTAATGATGGAATGTGTTATTGACCAATGGATTTCCTAACTATATTTGCTATGTGATCTCTTTTGGGAAATGAACTATGATCTAGGGTAACACCTTCTATGTCCATTTCTTGATTATGTTTATTTGGATTTATGTTGTCTTTAGTGGTCTATTATCTGTTAGACGTAGATACACTTAGTTGATTTTATTGAAGGTTGCTTATGCATAATCGATCTATGTTTCGGGACATGATTATGTTGTGATGATTTATATTTTTGAGAACTTATTGGTGGTATTAGGGTTTATGGTTACTGTAGACACATAAAATTGACTAAATTAATATTTAATTAATTAGGTCTTTATCGCATGGTTAATTTAATTAATCATATTATCCTACCATTACCTTCTAATTAATTAAATTATATTTAATTAATATCCCTTTTCCACTTCTTCCAAATATTAATTTATTTCAATAAATCAAACTCATCTTTATGGAATATGCCATTCTTGTCTCTAATCCTAATTAGTTAAATTAGTCCATAATTAATTAGATTAATTTAGTGATTCTTACAAACCTATCATCTAATCCCCGCATTATCCTAATTAATCAAAAGCCTAACCAATGTTAGTGTTAATTCAAATTAAAAATACTACACATCTACCCAAACCCACATGTGACTTACAAGTCACTTCATATGTCCACATCACCTTTGACCAAAAGGTTCTCACACGTGTAAAGATTCTCTTCCCCATAGAAACACCCTACTCTTTCCCCTTTTAACCCCTATGTCATAAACTCTCTTCAAGTAACCCTTACACCTTTCCACAAATGTTTCCACTTATCACCTCTTTGTTTCTTCCAAGATTGCTCACACATGTGAACACACTTCCCCCTTCCCCTTTTCCCTTTCCCCTTTCCCCATTTGTTCCTCCCAAGGTGACCACGCCATTTACCCTCCAATCCATGAGCTGACGTCTCCTTTTCACAAGCGGTGAGGAAAAGACTCTGGATTTCAACTTTGAGTCTGGTACAACTACGACATCTCACAAAAACAAACGCCATGTTCTTTTGCTTTGTTCTCTATCCACATTGTACATTATCACATTCCATGAGGTGACATCTTTTTTTTTTTAATAAAGGCATTTTGAGCTCAACAATTTGTGCAGGCCGTCTAATTTTTTTGACTTTACACCAGTCAAGTTGCATTTGCTCGAAAGTTTCTAAAAAGCCTTATTCAACAAATCCTTGTTGCGTATATCCTGCAATCAAAATCTTTCATGAGATCGATAATCTTTAAGACACTTTTTTGAAAGTTCGTTTAAAAAAAAAGAAAAAGAAAGAACCCTGTTTCAAAGCCTACGTGAGGCCTAAGGCTAAGAGAGTAGAGCCTTTCTTTTGGCATTACTTTTCTTTTATTATAGCTTTTTTTAAGTAGGTTCTTTTAGTTAGTTTTTAATTAGCATTTTAATTAGTTGTTTAAAATAGGTTCTTTTAATTAGTTATTTAAAAATAGTTTATTTTAAACAACTAACTAACATTTTAATTAGTTATTTAAAAATATATTTTTTAAATTAGTTGTTTAAAATAGTTTGTTAATTAGCTTTTTTTTAGAATAGTTTTTTTTTTTTTAATGTTAGTTTTTAATTTAGTTCTAATCTAGATTTAAAATTAAATTTAAAATTAATTTTTAGATTCGATTTAAATTAAGTTTTGTTAATTTTAGTTTTTAATTAGATTTCATTTTATTTGTTAGTGTGCTTAAGTTAGTGATTTTAGTTACTTTGTCTGGTTATGTCAATCTATTTTTTACTATGGAGACTAATTTTGTGTTTATGTCTTGTGTAGGACATTAAGGAGTGTCTTTCTAACACATTGTTTGTTGTAGGTGTTCAAAGTGTCAAATTTGCATATTTTTCCTTAAACGCATCTTAATTGGGCAAAATTGATCAATCCTAAGATATGAAATTTTTGCTTTGCACAACCTGACTTCAATCACAGTTTGCTATGATGGTTTAAAATAAACAATCGCACATTGCTATCTTGGATTAAAACGAACTATCATTTTTGCAATCTTGGCTAAAACAAACATTCACATCTTGCAATATGGGCTAAAAAGAACAATCAACTTGTCATTTTTTGAGTTTGAAAAGAACACTTCATTTTGCTAGCTTGGCTAAAAAGAACATCATGGTTGTTGGAGCAACATCTCCAAGTAGCAAATAGATCACATTGCGATGATGGGTTAAAAAGAACATGTGTCTTTTGTGTTTGGCACGCTTGTGCAAATTTGTAGAATGGTCCCAATTCTAACACACACTATCCTCTCCCTTGGCTCTTGTGGTCTTAGGTGCAAGAGAAAAGTGTTAGTAACACTCGAAATTTTCTATTTTTAAGAGAGGCCTACCAAGGGACACATCACCTTGGGACGATCTTGAGCGGTAAATCCTTCGAGTCACTATAAAAATCAAGTGAGAGATAAAGTTGTAGCCTTAGGTGTATCTGTTCCTACAGTGTAACTTGCCGAAAAGACATATGGGCCCCACCATGAGTTACTAGGCTCTTAAGTGAGTCACTGCAGAATGAACTTACATCTAAAGACATCGAACATTACTAGACACCTCTTATTTTAGAAGCCCACCCATTCTATTCATTGAAGATATTTGTGAAAAGTTCAATGCAAGATCATAGAAGGTTTTGCTCCTAAGATACTCACCATACATATTTCTTTAAGTAGAAACATGACTTTTTGAAAAGCTACTTGTAGCTTGATGAAAGTGGCGAATCCCCCATCATAGGGACCACCTATCTATTATGCTTGTGCAAGACTTAGTATATCACATCCTTACCTACCACGTTGAAATACATAAGGTATGTAGTACCAAAGTCAAAGAAATATCAAGCTGTGGGCTGAAAATATCACAACTGGCCATTTCCTTAGGGATAAAAAGTGTTCGAGTTGTCTTCGTCTTGTTTCATACCAGTGGAAATTTGGGCCGACTTTAGGCCTATGAACATACACGCATTATCAGGGTCAAAAAGTTCATGAATGGGTTGATTTAGACCCACACCTTTTGTGCCATTTTTGAAAAAGGCAAGAATATGTGCTTGTGTGCTTGACATGTTTTCTTGTCAAAGGATTCAAACAATTGAAACAAGTTACACCCCAACAACGATCTCAACAAACAAAATAACATTCTTGAAAGAGCCATCAATGCTTTGTGTTTGGAAATCTCTCAAATACGCAAAGAATTCAATTTATCGAAAAACCAAAAAGAAGCAAAGTGAAAAGAAAACCCAAAAGAGAATAAGTTTCTTGTACAAAAACCGTAAGTTGTTGAAACATCGCACTTTCATCCATCGATACCACGATTTTAGTCATGGTTTTACCGACGACTTTGAATTAGAACCACTTGCATCACAAGCTTTCTTTCAAATAAGGGCTCTATCATATCGTCACAATCACGATCAATGCATTCCTCCATCATACATTCCACAACCCACAATCACTTATTAGAGATTCCTAGGTTCACATAATCCTCCTACATTTTCTTAAATAGTTCACTTCTAATCTTTCCAAAATCAAAACATCATAATCATTTTCTTCCATCTTTCTCACTTCAAAAGAATTTCCAAAACCAATCATCAAATTCACGATCACCTAGTAGAAATTCCAAGGTTTACACTCATTTCAAAGGTCACCATTCCAAAACATAAAAAATCCATTCAACTCTCAACACAAAGAGGTCTTGCCCTTAGTTCTTTCAGATATTGATTATCATACCAACAAAATTACTTTCTAGTGTGTCTCTACATCTAGGATCAATCATCCTAAGGGACATTACTAAGCATCATAGATAGGTTAAAACTAGTTCATGAGTGCATCCTCTCATAGCTAGGTAGCTTGTGTCTATAACAAAACAAACCTTGCTACACCTCATCATACCAACAAAAATACTTTCTAGTGTGTCTCTACATCTAGGATCAATCATCCTAAGGGACATTAGTAAGCATCATAGATAGGTTAAAACTAGTTCATGAGTGCATCCTCTCATTACTAGGTAGCTTGGAATTGTAACAACACAAACCTTGCTACACCTCATCTCACAATTCTTAAAACATCAAACAAGGAATTCTAAAGAGGACTTTGTCGATACCCAACCTTTAGTGTAGGAGATCAAATATCCCCAAACATTTCAACTCATCATCATCATAAAATCTTGGAACTATAAGAAGGGATCACCTAACCACTTCTCCATTTCATCTCATTTCCAAAACACAAACTTCATCATGGCTATGACTAGATCTTAGAGTCAGAGATGCAAGGAACCAAAAATATTTTGTGAATTGGATAAAGAAGAATATGTAAATCCCTTTCATACCAAATATGAAGTGGAAGAAGATCCAGATACTCCCACACAAGAGGAAATTGAACGAGCCACACCTGACCCCAGATTTAATAAAATCTTTGAAGAGGTTCTCAAGGGAAACACTAACGCTCATTTCTTAAGACTTGCTCAAGAGGGTGCAAAACTTCCTTCAAACTTTGACATATCACAACTTAGAGAATCACCAAAGCAAGCCCAATTCAGTAATCATTAAGATAAAACTCAAAACAAAAGAAGATCAAGGAATACCTACCATAACAATGATGACCAATATCAATGAAGGAACCACACATATGCTCCACCTCCTCCTATGAAAATGGATGCCTTAAGACAACAAGTACAAGACCTCCCCCAACAAGTAAATTTAGGAAGGTCACAAAAGAGATATGCTCTTGAAGATATATGTCTCTATCCATTTAATAGGAGCATTGTCATGCCAGCTGTGATGCTAAAAAATATGGTTAAATGAAACAAGCACACACATAGATGAGACAACATAATAAAATTACGAAGCAAATAGAAAGATAAACAAATGCAAACCAAATATACTTCTTTGAGATGTCCCATCTTCCTCTATTCTTGAGGACCTTGAAGGTTGAAGAATTGTTGGCTCTCAGTGGAGCAATGACCTCCAAAGTGGCAACTCAAGAGTTGAGTAGCTACTTAATGATTATGCAAATGGTATGAAAAGCATGATTATTATGCATGATTAATCCAATATGCTAATTATGCTAGATGATTGAAATGAAAATGCCTAGAGTAATGATGCTAAAAATATGAATGCAAGGGATCCTTATTGCTCCAAAATGAGGGGCATTTATAGGAATTCCAAGGCTAAAGATAAGGTGGCAAGAATCAACGATCCAAATTTGATCTAAAGATATCAAGGGTCAAGATTGAGGAAGTTGGAGAAGAGGTTGGAGGAAGGGACACTTGTCACTTGAAAAGCATGATTATTATGCATGATTAATCCAATATGCTAATTATGCTAGATGATTGAAATGAAAATGCCTAGAGTAATGATGCTAAAAATATGAATGCAAGGGATCCTTATTGCTCCAAAATGAGGGGTATTTATAGGAATTCCAAGGCTAAAGATAAGGTGGCAAGAATCAACGATCCAAATTTGATCTAAAGATATCAAGGGTCAAGATTGAGGAAGTTGGAGAAGAGGTTGGACGAAGGGACACTTGTCATCTATGTGGTGACAAGTGTCAAGGATCCTTGCTCATAAGAGGGCAAGTGTTCAAGGGAGGAGACGTGGCAAACGTGCCATGTGTCTCAAGGGGAGAATATTCAACCCATAAGAGGTTGGGATAAAAGAGGTTAGGATGTGAAAGAGGATAGGGTTAGGTAGACCCTAGGATTAGATAGAATGGGTTAGGCTAGGGGATGGTTAGGTTAGGTGGTTAAAAGTTAGGATCCATGTGCTCATTTGAATTTAAAAATTCAAATATTTAGAAAAAAGATAATTAATCTCAACAAATCATGATTTGATTTGTTTTAACTAATTATGAGACTAGAAGAATGAATTTAAATGGGGGAGGATTAATTAATCAAAAGGGATTATGAAATGAACTTAATAAATAAATCCTTAGATTTATTTGTAAGTAGATGAAAGGGGAAATTAATCAAATTGCTTGTGAATTCAATTAATTGGGAAGGGGAATTAATTAAATAATTGCGTATTTAATTAATTATCTTCAGACCATTTTTAGGTGTATACACTAGCCTTTCCATACAATTTTGGGATGCAAAAATTTGACAGACTAAGGGGACATCAAGATTTGATAGACAAAGAAAACATCACAGTGGACACAAACAAGGGATCAAAAAACACAAATCACACCATTTTTAAAGACCCATTTGTCAAATATGATAAGGAAAATGCATCAACCTTAGGAACACAAAACAATACTACCAACTATACAAAGGTCTCATACGACTATACCATCAATACTATCAATGCAGGATATGCAGTTTTTGCTACAATCACTAATAACCCAGGAGACAAAAATGATGGTTTCATAGACGAGGATAAGAAAATAGACCCAAATTCGGGAAGAGATGACTATGATAACCATGTATGCATGATGTCAAAAGCACCACTGTATGATGATGATACAAATCTTTGTCTTATAGACTGGGGGCAAGAAGAACCACCACATCTGGATTGGTTTAAAAATGATGAAGTTATAACAGAGTTGTTAGGTATGAAAGATGGATCCCTATATGATGATTATAAAGTAGGTTTTGCAATAGACCATGACAACATAACATACTTTGGAGAAGCAAGATCCTCTACTTCACAAGATCTTGATAAGATTGAAAACATTGGTAAAAATGAACTAAAAGATCTTATTTCACAAGAAAGTTTCGCATCATTGGTGAGAAAGACATAAGAAGTAAACACAGAAGAAGTTGCAGTTGTGCATAACATACACTTGGCTGAGTTATATGTTGATATGTCAAGGATGAATCCAGAGTTAGTGTTACATTACACACCATTGTTACCAGGAATCAAGCCATACAAGCAAAAACTCAAGAAGACAAATCCACATATTGCTTTAAAATAAGAGTTAAAAAAGTTGTGGGATGTGGGATTCATACAACCCATTGATTATGGTTAGATTAGATTGCATTCACATTTCATTTTCTTAAAAACATTGCATTTCATTTGGTTTCTTTTCAAGCACATTGCATTTACAATCTTCATAGAATATAGTCTCTGCATTAACATATAGTTGCATCAATAAAGTAAGGAGATTTTCTTAGTTAAATACCTATATGCACTCAAGAGAAGCGAAGGTTGTCTCATTTCTTAGATACTTGTACATGACATTTTTGAAAGTCTTAGGTCATTCATCTTCAACGTCACCTTGTGATTGAGCTTTATCTATGGTTGGGTAGAAGTTTTACTATTGATCCTTGTTACCCAAAAATCTATCAATTGTTATATCTTACACATTAATCGTTTGCTCTAAGTCAAATTGTAGATACCTAGTTGATCATATGGCTAGTGAAAAATCTAAAATTCTACTTCGACACCACTGTAATTGTCATGCCCATGTAGGTTTTATTACTTACAAGCCAACACAAGAATATAAAAGAAAAAGAGTTATGCCTAATTACATATCAAAATATCAAGGCAAAAGAGCAAAGATATATAACTGAAATATCATGCAAGAAAGTGTAATAAAAGCTTGGCTATGGGAACATGTGGGTAACTCCTTTAGGGATATGGACGCCCGCTGGCAATGGATCAGTATTTGAGAAATTACAGTGAATAACCTCATCGGGGCTGTAGACGTCTGACTGGAAACGAGGCTCTATTCAGGATGCTTTTGAAGTCAGAATAACTTAGATAGCTAGTCATATAGGATTCTAAGGGTCTCTAATGGTTACAAGGGTTGGAATAAATTCAATTGCACACACATAAGAAAAATAAGATAAAAAATTCTTGAGAATCAATGGGGAAGTTTTCTTCATCTCCATTCATTAATCCTAGTCACTCAGTGTGTTAAGGTGGGTTGTACAATAGTTCTTGAGAATGAATTGAACTCCTATCTCTGAAATGTTTTAGACATTCAAAATGATTAGTGTATTACAAAGTAATAACCTCAGACAATCATCATTTCTCATACTTGGGGCAACCTTTTTAACCTAATAATGCAAAAACATTCAGAAAATGCCCTTAAATAATCCCAAAAACATTCAGAAAAGTATTATACATAAACCAAAAACATTTGGAAAGCGTCATAAAATCAACCAAAAACATTCGGAAAACGTCCTGAAATAATCCAAAAAAACATTCATAAAATCTCAAAAAATATCAAAAACATTGGAAAACTAGAAAATATCAAAACATTTGTAAAATCTTAAAATACAACCAAAAACAGTTGTAAAAAATAAAAAACATTGGGAAAAATTGTACATAACTAGAAAATCCAAAAACATTCAAAAATCCAAAAACATCACAAAAATCAATCAAAGCTTTGCAATAAACTAATTCTAGTTCACACAAACATTTGATCAGATGTGAAAACAAACCGAGCCTACAAATCAAATACTCAAACAAGATAAACTATCAATTAGTCCACAATGGTCAACTGCCTAGGCTAAACAACAAATCTTTGTCTTAACAAGGATGCATCCTTCCTTACAACAAGACATGATGACACATCTTTTGGCAAGAAGATTCTTTGGTTGTTCAACTTTTGATATTGCTATTGTATTTTATTGATTTATACCATGTTCCTATGCTACTCCAGGATATCCACAAGTGATTAGAGTGGCCATGATAGTTCATGGCATCTTTTCTTTGTTTTCTGTTTGTAGATTGTTCCAATGAAGTTCTAGGGCAAATAATAATGGCGTCTATGTGGGAAGTTCACTAAGCTACGAGATCCTATGCAAAAATACAAAGTCATGGATCACTATGGCTTATTGACTACAACATATACCTTGACCATCAATATGTACACCAGAATGGAGGGGAATATTCCTTGTCTGTAATCTGTCTGTTTATAGGTGTAACACTCAACCTTGGTTTCCAATATCTCAGTCAAGATCAGAACTTATCCTACCATTGCATTTCATCCATCCATCAATCCATATCGCTGCATATCTTTCATACATAGCTAACCCCCCCTCACCCTCCTGATCCAGGTTATCATCATCGCATAACCTGCATCATGTTTCATCTACTCGATCAAGCTGTGTCACCTTTTGTCATCTAGGTCATCCTATACACAACCACACGTTGTTGTGTTTGCCTTTTAAACCCAATTGTCAATTGGTCAACCAATCAAACACAATCCAAATAGACAATTACATCAATGGTCTAAGTCTCAACGGGTAATTTGACTTAGATACCTTGACTTCATCAGACAATTACATCATTTGTCTAAGTGTCAACAGGTCACTTTGCCTCAATTACTCAGACTTTATCATGTCCGAGCGACCAAGTGACATCAACTGTCACACTTTGACTAAAACTGGGGAAATTCAACCAATTGATCCGGATTGTACCAATACTATATTGATCAATTGCACATCATCACTCAAAGGCATCACAACATTGCATTTGCACAATATTTCCTGCATGAGCTAAGGGTACACCCTAGCTTATCATTCTCCTTTTTTCTCTCACCATTCACTTTCATCCTATCTCCGCCTCCTTTCACCTTGTGATGATGACCTAATCTACTATTTTGAATATGGATATTCCCATCAAACTGATCTTTCCCACCAATCTGAGCTTTTTCCCATCCATCTGAGCTTACCTAGACTCGCACGTAATCCAAACACCCATCCAAAATGTGTTAACCAAATCCAAGCATAGATCCTCTTGACTAACATCTCTCCCGATCAGCTTAAACTATTTCCTATCATCAATCTATCTTATCATCAGTTCCCATCGGGATGAATCCTTCCCATGACTGACAACTTATCCAAATCCATGCTCTACTCTTGGCAAGAGATTTTTGTTGACCACATGAGTCGTTTGCTTGAATGATATTTTCGCTTTGATTTTATTTTGTGTCCTAGGACTATACCTCTTTATGGTTGCCTTGATTATTTTATATCTTGGTATGTCTGGGTTGGTGTATATTGGGGCATAGTTTTGTGGTATGTCATGTTTATGATTTCTCTTGTACAATCCATCAAGTCTTGCATTTACACCATCAGGGGTGTTTGTGAGCTTGTGTACATTGAGATAACCTTCTATCCGCGAGTCTAGTCCATGCATCGAATATTCATTACATTTTGATTCCTATAATCAGTAATGTTGATAATCCTTTGCAAAATCAAACCTAGGCTTTCTCTCTACATAATGCATAACAACAATTCCATCCTATTCATATTCATTCCATTTAGCTTATCATATCCTCTTTCATTCCATCTCCCCTTTTCACCAAGAGGATTCAATTTATTCACTCCCCCCTTTTTTCCCTTTCATCCTATAGTCCTATCCATTTCAAGAGCACACTCGTGTTCTTAACCCACATGTCCTCTCGAGGGGGTATACCATGGCTTCCTCGTCATCCTTCCTCAACCCACTAGTGACTGGGGCATCGTGCTACTAGTCCCTATCTTTTTCTATTCACTAGATTTTATTCTTCTTTGACATAACATCACTTCATGATGCTATATCAAAGATGGGAAAATGTAGACACATAAAATTGACTAAATTAATATTTAATTAATTATGTCTTTATCGCATGGTTAATTTAATTAATCATATTATCCTACCATTACCTTCTAATTAATTAAATTATATTTAATTAATATCCCATTTCCACTTCTTCCAAATATTTATTTATTTCAATAAATCAAACTCATCTTTATGAAATATTCCATTCTTGTCCCTACTCCTAATTAGCTAAATTAATCCATGATTAATTAGGCTTATTTAGTGATTCCTACAAACCTATCATCTAATCCCCTCATTATCTTAATTAATCCAAAGCCTAACCAATGTTAGTATTTATTCAAATTAAAAATACTACACATCTACCCAAACCCACATGTGACTCACAAGTCACTTCACATGTCCACGTCACCTTTGACCAAGGGGTTCTCACATGTGTGAGGATGCTCTTCCCCATAGAGCCACCCTATTCTTTCCCCTTTTGGCCCATGTGTCATAAATTCTCTTCCACTATCCCTTACACCTTTCCACAAGTGTTTCCACTTGTCACCTCTTTGTTTCTTCCAAGGTTGCTCACACATGTGTGAGCACACATCCTCCTTCCCCCTAGGACCTTTGTTCCTCCCAAGGTGGGACCACATTGAATTTCACCCCACTTATCCTTGTGACACTTGTCACAAGGCCAAGCCTTCAAACCTAGGACCACATTCCCTTTCAATCTAATCCCTTGATCCCCCTTTTAATCTTGACCGTCCATTTCTAGGCTCCCAATTCTATAAATTGAAGCCTTTATCCATCAATCAAGGATCCACTTTTATGAATCCTCATGTTGCCCTTTTATCCACTTTTTCATTGCAAACTTGTGTTGTCCTCTTGAAATTATAAGCATCTCCATAGTATCCTTATCATATGCAAATCATCATCACACATATCCTTACTTTGTTATGCAAGTGTGAGCAATCCACACTTAACCCCACTCAATCTCCCAATCTTCATTTGACAACCTCAAAGCAATGCAGTTCATGGAGACGAGGAGGACAAGGAAGAACTAATGGCACCTGAAGAATCTTGAGGGAAGTCTTAATTTTTATTCTTTTTTATCTCTCATATTCTTCTATGTTTAATCTTTCTTAATATCGTTTTTAAGATGGTTTCGATTTATGTTGATTACTAATCTTGACTAACCATTTTGATGCGATACAGTTACAATTATGATTTACTAGTAATTTTTATATGATGAAGGTGTAACAATGATATTAGGGTTTAGTGTTAATTAATGTTTATATATGGGATGAAGTATTATGATTACAATGGAGTATGAATTACTAATATATGTTTCAGGTGATTCTATTATAGGATTGATTATGATTACTAATGCTATTGTTAGATATGTATATGGATATATACATTGTGCTAGTGTTTTATGTTTTGGGTGATGCAAGTAGAAGACATCAACTCCACCTGGCTTCACAAGTCTGAGTGTGCCTAAACAATCCCTAATGGTGGTATACGGAGATAGCACCAAGTCCCAAGTGACTTAACCCTAGCATCATCTTATATTAGGGAGATAAGTATACTCTTGACTTTACCTTCTTAGGTTGCCATGAAGGCAATGTTGTGTACCCTAGGTCTATAAGCTTTGGTTGTGTGGATACATGACATACATGATGTTCCATTAACATATCATCAGTGCCTGAAGTTTCTATACAATGGGCAGGAAATCATGATCTCAACAGTCTCAAATCCATTACAGTGTTGTAGTAATTTGATCATATAATGTTTCCCATCTTCACTCTTATTATTATTATCATTATTAATATTATTAATATTGTGTGATATAATTATTTATGGAAATATTGTTTATTTTTCCTTTTATGAGTTGTGAGCATATTTAATGGGTGTCAATGCATTTATGGTGGTGGAATAATTATTAAATTATATTTTTAGTTCCTGTCGTGCCGACAAGATACTAAAGCATCTGTTAGATGCATTTCTTATTTTTAGTCGACCAATCACTTTGTAGTATTTTTTTAACATTTGATTTTTTTCAAATGTTTTCATATTTAAAATATTTAATAATTGAAACAAAATTATTTATTCTTATTCTCATTGGTTCCTGCTGATAAATTTTGTTATAAAAAATAAAAGTTAAATTGATTTTCTTCGCGAAACTTCTCGGCCGCCTAGAAACTGAAAGTTCTAGAAGGACTTTCACGCCATGACTAGCTGCCAGGGCCGAGGGAGCCATTAAAGCAATGAAGCACAAGTTGAATCTTTTCCTAGTATTGCTTGATGTCTCTGGTTTTGTCATGCACAGCGTTGCAAACATCGAGGAGCTTCATGGTATCATTGAGGGTTTCGTCCATCCACTTTGAATTCTGTCATACAACTACCTGTCAGATTTGGGGAAAATTCTCTTGGAGTTCTCTATTCATCAACAAGAATAGGTCCAACACCTGCCAAAGCTAGCTGATGCTTAGATAGTCCTCAACTCCCTATAGTCATTGGAGTTCCCAGCATATAAGGGTTTCCAAGGCCTCGTCCTCCGAGTGGGAGTCAATTGCAATGTCATGTTTTTTTTCTTTTTAAAATTAGGTGTTACTAGTTATCAGTTGTTGTTGGTATGAATGCAGTAGATTCCATGGTTTGCCAAAGGAATGAACAAAAAAAGCCCATGGGAGCTCTGTCTGCTACTCTATAAAAGCTCCTCTTCCTACCTGGTTTGGAACACCACTTGTATATATATATATATATAGGAAAGTATGGGATGGTCCAAAGCCTTTCTCAGTCATTGGTTCAACTGGCTCAATTAGAACTTAGGTTTGTATAATTTATAATTAAAAAATAGAGTATCATATATTTCAAAGCTCCAAGTTTTAAGTACTGTAAATGGTGGTGATTTGTGTCGATTTTATGCATTGTGGATCCATAAAATAATATTATAACTCAACTAATGTTAATTTTTGTTAAAAAATGAAATCAATTTTTTTAAATCCGCTAAGTAGGATGCGGATTTTTCTTTCCAAAGTACTTGACATATGTCTGTTGGCATTATAACAGACAATAAGAGATTGTTGGCATTTCAATTAGGATATTGAGAAGGTTGTTTATGATTATGGATATAACTGTTTAAGGATGTTTACTGTCTTAATATTATTATTTTGTCATTGATGTCAAGAAATTGATTTTCTAATTCAGTATGATGTTGCCATATCTTAAGAAGTATGATTTGATGAGTATAAAGATGTCGGTAAAAGACACAGAAAGACTGTGATGAATAAGGGGAGAAATAAGTTATTCAATGGGCAACTATTACTGAGTTAGACAATGATGAGATCATGATGTTTAGATTGTTTTGATATCCTACATATGTTGTTGATTGTAAGGTTAATACTATACTATGTTACTGAGCAAAGAACCTAGTCGGTAAACCCTAAGGAACCTAGTTGGTAAACCCTAAGGTTATCGCTATCGGTTAATGAAGGTGAAATGTCTACCGAGTGAAGTTTAGTATTTACTGAGTTACAACCGAGCTGTAATAGAATGCATTAAATGATTAAAAGCATTATTTAATCAAGGAAGCTGATGAGCTAGAATTGATTAAATAATTGGTATGCCATGCATGAAGTTTGTTAAAGAATCTATGGCAATGGAAGATCGACAGAAAGATCTACAACTTAGATTGAACCGCAATAACTTAGCACAAGTTCCAAGAAATGTATGCAAGTTCCAAGGCAAGGTAAAACATTTTCAGATCGAAAGGATACATTGAACCTGGTCAAGTTTGAAGATTTGATGGCTATGATTGATCATGGGATATGTGATCAAGGAGATTCAGCGGTTAGCAAATTGTTTATAAATAAGGAACTGTTGATAAACAATGTATGCAGGCAAATGCAAGCACATGGATGCTACATAGTGATTACCGAGCATAGAAGCTTGAAGACCTGTTTGATTAACAGAGTATAGAGCCCAGCAGAGGGACAAGATAAGTCCTATGACTAGATTGTATTGAGAAAATAAGATTCTTCTTTAGCATTTCAGATGTGAAGTTGCAGATAGATTTTTTATTACTATTATTTTGTGAAGTGACAGAAAATCTCCTAACCGAGTGGACTTAACAGTCTTATTTGTAAAACCCTCTAGCAAGGTGACATTCTGATTGAGTGTTTGAAATCCTTTTAACAAGGTCACCTCTAACAAGGTGAAGATCCTAACAGATATGAGGGAAATCCCTTAACCGGATCACATCTAGCAATGTGTTTGTAATCTTTAACATGATTTGCTTTTAACCGAGCATACTCTAGAAGAGTATATTTCTTAGTGGGTCCGAAATCCCACAGTGGTTTTTCCCTATTTGGGTTTCCACGTTAAATCTGGTGTTATGAGTGTCATTATGATTATGTGTTCTTAAGGTTGCATGTTTAGCAGTTTTGGTTATATTGTTGAAGTATATGTTACCAAGGTTGAATCTGTTGTTTTTATGAAAGATTAAGTTTGTATGATTCACCCCCCCCGCTCTCATCTTGTTAGCTTGGCATATGTACTTAACAATTAGTATCAGAACTATCAATTGGTATCAGAGCATTGGACTCCAGAAGAAAAAGTTTAAAGGTACTTGAGGAAAAGATCCAAAGATGTATAAGAGGGATGCACCGAAGCTGAACAAGTCTAGTTTCTCTACATGGCAGAAAAAGATGAAGCTGCACCTATCAGGAGTTGGAGAATATGCTATATATTATTTGGAGAATGATTTCATTACACCTAGCACCTATCCATTGACAATGGAAGAGATAAAGGCAAAGCAAGAACATATTCAAGCAATGATTGAAATAACATCTGCATTGACCGACTCAGAGTTTAATGATCTAGAAGGCTGCAATGATGCCAAGGCAATGTGGGACAAGCTCATATCTGTGTATGGCGGTGATGAACATGTTCAAAGAGAAAAAGTGGATAGTCTAAGAGGACAACTTGAATCTATGAGGATGAATGAAGGTGAGAACATAACCCAGTATAGTACAAGACTAAAGGAGATTGTCAATCAAATCAAAGGAGCAGGAGGAGCCATTGAAGAAAAAGATGTCACAAGTAAGATATTGAGAACCCTTCTACCTTCTTATGTAATCCGAGTCTCTGCAATCAATGAATTGAGGTTTGTACCCAATATGCCAGTTTCTTTGGATGCTACTATTGGTAAGCTACATGCATTATTGGATAGAAAAATAATTATTACAGAGGATACCGAGACTTCAGAAGAAGAGATAGAAAGTCATGCCTAATAGCTGATGAGGAATCCAATGATGATAAATCAAATGAAACTAATACAAAGGAAGTAGTTTATGTGGCTATCAAAGATGGATCAAATGAAGAAAGGTATGAAGAAAAAGCCCTAATATCTCACATAAATACTAATGATTCTTGGATCATAGATAGTGGATGCTCACATCACATGATAGGTGATAAACACAAGTGTGTTATGTTAGAAGATTATGATGGAGGTTATGTAAGATTTGGTAATGATGCACCATGTCCGGTAAAAGGTAAAGGATCCATAACACTTCTTGACAATGCTAAATGTAATGATGTTTATTGGGTTGAAGGTTTGAAATATAATTTGTTGAGTGTAGCACAGCTAAACAATACAGGATACCGAATAGAATTTCAGAAAGGAATTGTCAAAGTTCATGACAAGCATGGAAAGTTAGCTACTACCAGGACACAAACAAAAGGTAATACATTTCATCTTGACTCAACTCGGAATAATTGTCTTTATGCAAAGATAGATGATACCTGGTTATGGCATAAAAGGTTTTGTCATGTAAATTTTGATAATCTGATCAAAATAAGTAAGAAGCACCGAGTAAGAGGTCTACCGAGTTTGGAAAAGCCTGAGAATGCTATGTGCCGAGGATGCCAGATGGGTAAGATGACAAGATCAAGCTTTACAAGTAAGTTCTACACTTCTACACTTCTAATGGAATTTTAGATCTTGTGCACACTGATCTTTGTGGTCCTTTGAAAGTTCAAAGTTATTATGGTGATAAATATTTCATATTATTTGTGGATGATTATTCAAGGATGATGTCAGTTATGTTTTTAAAAGAAAAATTAGAAGCTTTTCAAATGTTTAAATGGTACAAGGCAAGAGTTGAAAATGAAACAGGAAGACAACTGAAATGTCTTAGATCTGATAGAGGAGGTGAGTTCACTTCTGACGAGTTCAACTTATTCTGCAATGATCATGGTATAAAAAGACAAGTCTCTGCACTAAGAACTCCACAACAAAATGGAATAGCTAAGAGAAGAAACAGATCTATTGTGGATTGTGCCAGAATCCTGATGATTGAAAAGAAAGTGCCACAAACATTTTGGAGAGAAGCAATAAACATAGCAGTTTACACCCTGAATCGAGTACAACTGAAGAAAGGAACTTTGAAGATGCCATATGAAATCTGGTATGACAAGAAACCTAATGTAAGTTACTTCAAAATCTTTGGAAGTAGATGCTATGTACACAAAGATGATAGAAATGGAAAGTTTGATCAGAAAAGTGAAGAAGGAACATTTCTTGGTTATTCTTCTAGGAGTAAAGCATTTAAATGTCTGATCAAATCATCTAACAAAATAGTAGAAAGTACAAATGTGAAAATTGATGAATTTGCAGAAAGAAATGATGAAGGAAACTCCAAAGAACCAGAAGATTATGAAGGATTTGTATATGTTCAACTGACAAGTCCTACCGAGAGAGTTACTGAAGGAAATGAAGAGAATGTCCAGTTACCGAGTGATGAAGAAGATCATACAGACCCTATCGAGCCTGTATTAGCCAAGTATGTCAGAAGGAATCATGCATTAAGTCAGATTATAGTAGATAAAGATGATCCAGTGATGACAAGGAACAAACTGAGATAGAACACATGTCTGATATCTGAGTTTGAACCGAGAATAGTGAAAGAGGCATTTAACAGTAAAAATTGGATAAATGCTATGGTAGAAGAGATTGATCAAATCAAGAAGAATGACACATGGAAACTGGTCCCAAGACCTAAGAACAAAAATGTAATCGGTACAAAGTGGATTTTCAGAAACAAGCTGAATGAAAAAGGTGAGGTCATTCGAAATAAAGCAAGACTAGTTTGCAAAGGATATGCTCAAGAAGAGGGAATTGATTATGGTGAGACTTTTGCACCTGTGGCAAGACTTGAAGGAGTAAGAACATTGTTGGCATACGCTGCTTACAAAAATTTCAAGGTATATCAAATGGATGTCAAATTTGCATTTCTGAATGGTATATTAGAAGAAGAAGTTTTTATTGAGCAACCTGAAGGATTTGTTGAAGGAGAGAATAAAGATCAGGTATGTAAATTGAACAAAGCTTTATATGGTCTGAAACAAGCACCTAGAGCATGGTATGAAAGATTGCACTCTTATTTGTAAGGAAGTAAAGTAGCGGAAACAACTTCCTACACTAACCTTGAGAGGAGGGTAATGCAAAACTTTTTCAGATTGTTACAACAGTTACAGAAAATAGAAATAGACATAATAGCATTCATACCACAACACAGTGATTTACGTGGGGAAAACCTTTTCGGGAGAAAAACCCCACCCTCCAAAAGCAGCTCAATATTTTATTCAGCAATCAAAAACAGATTACAACATACTTGCAGAGCAAGCTCTTCGCAGGAGTAGCACTAATCAGAGATTCAGAGGCAACTCAATAGCCATGAGACTCTTACACACAACCTCTATCTCACACACCTCATAAATAGGAGATACAATACAAGAAACCGTCAAACGGTATTACAAAACCATGGGCTAAAACCACCCAATAAAGTGTAGCCGACCTTATCTCCCTTCTATGACATGTTAAAGCACACATCAACACGTGTCGCTCCCTTTTACAGCTCATTTATGTATCCGATACAAATTATTTTTCCTATTTCAGGAGTACAAACTTCCGGAGGCCATAACTTGAGAACCGGGTGTCCGATTGACGAACCGTTTGAAGCGCCGGAAAGCTCACGAAGTGCTCTATCACCTTGTAACCCGCTTCACCGGTTACGGCCACTTTTCAGGGCGTTTCGGAGCCTCTAAAGTCCCCAAAATTAAGTTAAAACATTTTATTGCACCCCTCCAAGACGAAAACATTAATATCTTCAAAACTAGCTGTGACCTTGCGACGCAACTTTACCGGAATGCTTATCTAGCCAACCAGAAGCTTCAGCGAGAGTTTCGCACCATTTCGTGCTCAAATGAAAACTTGCTATAAATAGTAACCTCGCATAAATGCAAGGTTGAGACACCATTTTTCCCAACATTATTTAATCAAGATTGGTTTTATAAGGACAAGTGAAAATAGCAATATGTACATGAAGAATGATGAAAATGGAATACTGATCTCAGCCATATTTGTTGATGACATTATATTTTGTGGGAATGATTCTCTATGCAAAAACTTTGGTAATGAAATGTGCAAAGAATTTGAGATGTCATTAATCAGTGAGATAAAGTATTTTATAGGTTTACAGATACTGCAAATGAAAGATGATATTTTCATTATTCAATCCAAGTACATAAAGGAAATCTTGAAGAAATTTGGAATGGAGGATTCAAAACCAGTAAATACTCCTATGACTACCAACTGTAAATTATCAAAGAATGATGAATCTGCATTTGTTGATGAGACACTTTACCTATCCATGATTGGAAAGCTACAATATGTTGTTCACAATAGACCAGACATAGCACATGCAGTAGGTATAGTTGCAAGATTTTCTGTAGATCCCAAGGAAACACACATGACAACAATCAAGAGAATTTTCAGATACTTGAAAGGTACTGAGGATTATGGCCTAGTATATCAGAAAGGAAATGACTTTGATTTAAAAGTGTATACTGATGCTGATTGGGCAGGCAACATTGATGACAGAAAAAACACAAGTGGAGGAGCTTTCTTTTTAGGAGAAAGACTAGTGAGTTGGCTTAGCAAGAAACAAGGATGTGTTTCACAGTCAACAACAGAAGCTGAATATGTTGCTGCAGCATTGAATTGCACCAATATAGCATGGATCAAACAACTGTTGGAAGGTATAAATGAGAAAGTTACCGAGCCAGTAACTATATTCTGTGACAATACTAGTGCCATTAACATTTCAAAGAATCCTATTATGCACTCTAAGACAAAGCACATCTCTATCAAATATCATTATCTTAGAGAAGAAGCTCAAGAGAAGAAAGTGGTGTTGGAGTATGTTAGCACAAAGGAACAAATAGCAGATATCTTCACCAAGCCACTGCCAAGGGACACTTTTGAGTATCTCAAAAGCAAGTTAGGGTTCCTACCCCTATCTTCTACTCACTGACCGAGTTCGGTGAAAGCATCAATTCGATGGATCTTCAGAATATTATGTGTTGATTGGTGCTTATTTACACACTTTAGGAGATTTTCTAAAGGTGTGCAGGAAATAAATACATGGAATAGGAATTGAAGACATAATGCTTTGACCGAGACTGATTTGACACATAACAACAAGGAATTCACTTCTCAGCGGAAGAAATCATGTTTTAGTTCTTTACTTTTTGGCATTGTTGTCAAAGGGGGAGAAGACTAATGTATGGGGGAGAAGTCTGATGACAAGGGGAGAGCATTTCAGAATCTCACAGCAATCCGAATCAATTAGGTCAAATCAATTGGTTTTGCCATCAATGCCAAAGGGGGAGATTGTTGGCATTTCAATTAGGATATTGAGAAGGTTGTTGATGATTACAGATATAACTGATTAAAGATGTTTACTGTCTTAATATTATTATTTTGTCATTGATGTCAAGAAATTGATTTTCTAATTCAGTATGATGTTGCTATATCTTAAGAAGTATGATTTGATGAGTATAAAGATGTCCGTAAAAGACACAGAAAGACTGTGATGAATAAGGGGAGAAATAAGTTATTCAATGGGCAACTATTACCGAGTTAGACAATGATGAGATCATGATGTTTAGATTGTTTTGATATCCTACATATGTTGTTGATTGTAAGGTTAATACTTGTAAAGCGGAAAGATCGAACCCTAGTCGTTCTCCCCTCCCCAACTCCGAGGAGAGAGAAGGGAGAGTCACTAGGGTTGATGGTTTTCACTTAGGAGAGACTTTACATTCAAAAGAGGGGTTGAAACCCGCAAGATCCAATCCCACGCAATGCAAGATTGGATTCTATATGAGTTTCAAGGGTTGTGATAGCAAGGATACCCTCTTTTGTAAAGAATGTAGATAGAAAGATTGAACTAGGAATGCATGCAAAGTAGGAAAGATTCACTTATAAACAGAGATAGGAATATGATATGAAGCTGCGGACCTGGAATTAGCAGTAAAATGTCAAGACGGTGCTGTTCTGCAAATTTGAGCAAAAGTTGACGGGACGATGGCGCCCGGCGTGCACACGGTCCTCCGAAAAATCCGCGAAACGAAGGGGGATCTGTTCGTCTCTGCACAAGGATTCCAGATCTTCAATTTCAGCCGCGTACCTGCAACCTACACATAGAAAAGTGAAGACGATTGGGGGGTTAGGGATTAGGGGTTTGCCCTTAGGTCAAACCCCGGTTTTGGAATTAACCAAGAAATGAGAAAAGCTGTAAATGTAATGTAAAACAAGTACTAATACCTTGTTGTAAGGATGTTTGTATCCTTATATGCGAAGGTATAGATGTTGTTGTATGTTGTATGTTGTATGTTGTAGTATGTGATCTCCTCTTCAATGGTTGAATCCTTGTCTTGAATGCAACACTTAGCCTTGAATGGAGACTTAGAATGATCAATTGCTTGAAGGAATGTTTGAATGCTTGAATGCTTGAATGTTTGAATATCGTTTCCGCGTCTTGTACACATATGTCCTTCCCTCCCCCAAATGGGAGAGGAAATGTAGTTTATATACTTGCCAATTAGGGTTGATAGACTGATTTTCCCGACCTTAGGCCGACCAGGAAATGTTATTTTCCAATTTGCAAACAAAAAGGCCCGAAGTCCCATAGGAGACCGGGCCCAAAATAGGGCCAGGGACCAGGGCGCTGGGCGCCATGGTCCTGGGGGACCAGGGCACTGGGCGCCCTAGTCCTGAAGGACCAGGGCGCTGGGCCCGCTGGTCCCACCTCCCGGGACAGCAGGGTGCAAGGAGGATCAGGCCAGGGTGCTGAGAAATGCAGTTTTTGATGTCATGAGCAAGTTTCGGGGTCTCCATTCAGGTTTAGTGTTGCATCGCCATCGTGAAGACCCAAATGCAGTTGAAATTGCAAGTGTCACAATTTTAGGACGCTACAATACTATACTATGTTACCGAGCAAAGAACCTAGTCGGTAAACCCTAAGGTTATCGCTATCGGTTAATGAAGGCGAAATGTCTACCGAGTGGAGTTTAGTATTTACCGAGTTACAACCGAGCTGTAATAGAATGCATTAAATGATTAAAAGCGCTATTTAATGAAGGAAGATGATGAGCTGGAATTGATTAAATAATTGGTATGCCGTGCATGAAGTTTGTTAAAGAATCTATGGCAATGGAAGATCGACAGAAAGATCTACAACTTAGATTGAACTGCAATACCTTAGCACAAGTTCCAAGAAATGTATGCAAGTTCCAAGGCAAGGTAAAATGTTTTCAGATCGGAAGGATACATTGAACCTAGTCAAGTTTGAAGATTTGATGGCTATAATTGATCATGGGATATGTGATCAAGGAGATTCAACGGTTAGCAAATTGTTTATAAATAAGGAACTGTTGATAAACAATGTATGCGGGTAAATGTAAGCACATGGATGCTACATAGTGATTACCGAGCACAGAAGCTTGAAGACCTATTTGATTAACAGAGTATAGAGCCCATTAGAGGGACAAGATAAGTCCTATGACTAGATTGTATTGAGAAAATAAGAATCTGCTTTAGCATTTTAGATGTGAAGTTGCAAATAGATTTTTTATTACTGTTATTTTGTGAAGTGACAGAAAATCTCTTAACCGAGTGGACTTAACAGTCTTATTTGTAAAAACCTCTAGCAAGGTGACATTATGATTGAGTGTTTGAAATCCTTTTAACAAGGTCACCTCTAACAAGGTGAAGATCCTAACAGATCTGAGGGAAATCCCTTAATCGGGTCACATCTAGAAATGTGTTTGTAATCTTTAATAGGATTTGCTTTTAACCAAGCATACTCTAGAAGAGTATATTTCTTAGTGGGTCCGAAATCCCACAGTGGTTTTTCCCTATTTGGGTTTCCACGTTAAATCTAGTGTTATGAGCATTGTTATGATTATGTGTTCTTAAGGTTGCATGTTTAGCAGTTTTGGTTATATTGCTGAAGTATATGTTACCGAGGTTGAATCTGTTGTTTTTATGAAAGATTAAGTTTGTATGATTCACCCCCCCCTCATCTTGTTAGCTTGGCATCTGTACTTAACAATTAGTATCAGAACTATCAATGACTATTTTTCTAAGAAAAAAATGCAGAATCCAGAAGTCAGAAACGAGTGTGGAGAAAAAGATAAAAACACTGCAAATCCAGATAACTTAGTTTTCTTCATTGTGCTTCTACTGGCAAACCATGAATGAAGTTGAAGATATGATCTGTTCTCATTTTATTGAGTAAAAACAAACCATTAAAACTAAAATGCCTATATCTTTTGTGCCAAATTTAAATTTCTTTATTTTCACTAGTCCTTAATACTTGAATGAAATAGAGACAAAACTACTTGTAATGTGTCAAGATAATTTTCTATAATTTAAATGTCTGATGAAATACCAACACTAGAATGATCTAATTATTTGGTGATTTTTAAAGTGTTTGATAAAATGCATATAATAATCAAACTAAAAGAAAATGATATACATGTTCCTTTCGATAGACTACAACTAGAGATTTACACATATAATTTATTAACATCATTGATGAGAATGATTGCATTACATATATAGGTTAATAGGAAGTAATCTGACATCCAAATTGATGAATCATATGGTAAGCTGTTGTAATTGTCTCTATTAAATAGAAAGACTAATCTGCCCCTCTTCTCAAGCCTGTACTCTCTCAACATCTCTTCTATAGTCATGTCCAATACTGCTGATATGATCACTGTAGGTTGGGATAACACCAATTCAACTCTAGATGGTTGTAGAATCTAATTAAATAGCTACTTGCACAACTTACACAAGCTGGTATAGGCTTAGTTGTAGGGACAATTGAGTATATATAGTGAAGCATGTCGATGTTGAAAGGTATTCCCTTCAATAATGACGCTGGCTAGATGCATAGTGTTCTAAAACATAGAAGATTGTGATGCTAGCGACTTACTTCCAAATTTCCAATAATCTTCCTTTAGTCTCACATCCCTGCTGGACTTGTGGTTGCCTACAAACTAGAAGGAGTACCCAATATATAACAAAATCTGCCTCAAATTTATCATATGCAATTGTAGAAGGCAATACAAATGATTGTACAGAGAGAGGGGATGATAAAAG
The DNA here is from genome assembly GCF_030272615.1 of Cryptomeria japonica. Classification (NCBI taxonomy): domain Eukaryota; kingdom Viridiplantae; phylum Streptophyta; class Pinopsida; order Cupressales; family Cupressaceae; genus Cryptomeria; species Cryptomeria japonica. The sequence goes on along the minus strand of NC_081412.1, from coordinate 199,512,203 downwards.
TAAAACATGAGAAATTAAAGAAACAAAGGTAGAACAAGAAATAAAAGAGCCCACTATCTCCATCCTTCAAAGTAGAGTAGACCTCCAAAGGAAAATTGGTATTGCAAAACCAGAGTAATGTGTATGATCTCAATAATTAAAAGGAATTGCGATGGAAAAGAAACTAGAAAATGTGAAACCCAAAATTTATCCTATCCAAATTCTCAAAGCCCGTGTAGTTAACAACAAGATAAACTCATATAAACTATGAATAATTCAGTATATCATTAAGAATGTGAAGCTTAAACAGTGTAATATCAAAAATCCTGAATACTATTCACAATTTAACCGGTGGAATTTACCTAAATTTAATAATAGGGGCCACACTAACTATTTGTTTATGAATATCTTCAGTCTATTTTTTCAGGGGCCACATTGCATTTACATGCAAGACATTTGTCAACAACACCCATAGAGATGATCATACTATTATAATTTTTTTTTAAAATATATTTAATTATGATTTTGAGACATATGATATAGTGCAAAGAAATTAAAAAAAAATTGATCACTATTGACCATATGAAAGATATTTTGTTACTTATATTAGAAGAATTATTCACACAACATATAATATAAATCATAATCATTGCTTTATATTTAAAATTTTCAATAATTGACTTAAGAGGCAAAGATTCCATCAGCTTATATTAGAGAATTTGATCCCAATTAAAAAAAAAGAAAATCTCATTCGCCTTTCTCTGATTTTCAATTTTGGCATATTTGTATACATTCATAAATTTTGTGTAACATCCCCAAAACTAAGTACTTTTAAACATATAAACTGATTTATACAACTAAAAAAAATTATGATGTCAAATCTATATAATCAGATTTATAAATTCAAAACTATTTATGCTACTTCACAAATCCTTTTCCTTCTTATTGAAAACCTTCTTTCCCTCTTTCTCTCTTCATTACATGCTACACATAAGAGTCAAATACACAATGAAAACAACGATATAAATATTGTTCCCAAATACACAACAAAAACAATGATATAAATATTGATCCCAAATACACAATAAAAATAGGAAGACACTTTTAAAAAAAAAGCAACCACTATATTTGATCTATTGGCCACCAAAGTGATGAATCTTGATGACCTACTTAATCTGACTGCTAAAAGACTTGTCATAGTTGTCCTCCAATTCAACCAAACCATTTAATGAGTGTGTTAGTATTGAAATCATACCAGTCCACTTCCACAACCATTCTTGTAGCAAATGCTCCATCACATCTCACAATATCCAATTTAATTAAACTCTTTAAAGACATCCTCCATTCTAATTAACTCATTCACATAAACTAAAAGTAAATGCCCATGTGCAACATCCACAAGGGTACATGGAAAAGGTGGACGCATAAATAGCGCACATACACTCCTATACATGTCTTGCAAAAGTTATTTTCAACACGTGCAGAAACAAGTGGTCCTTTAAACACTAATATTTAGTAAAATGTTAAAATTTCACAATTTTAAAGTCATTTCACCATGTTCTGGATACTTGATCGTGTTTTAAACTCCAGATCCAGTTCAGTTTAAAAAATTACACGTATCCAACTATTAATAATTAAATAATCTAATAATTTAACATTTATATTTTTCTTATTATTAAATTAACATTAATAATTTAATAAAGCATTAATGTAACATTGATAACATATACAGTTCAATATTTACAAAATTAATAATTTGATAAATTAAGTTAACAACTAAATTTCTTAAATTATTAACTATAATAATCTAATAATAATAATCTTAATAATCTAATGCTATACAAGATATGCTCTAAATGTTCACTTCCTAAGTACAATATGACAAAAATTAATCATTATCGTACTTGACAATTGTATCTTAATCAATGTCGTCGTTCACAATTAGGGATCTTATTCCTTTTGCAATGCTTGCTCAAATATATAATCACATCAATAATTATAATTCCATCATCTACCCTCCCTTGTCCAATCTACTTCTCTCATTATATCTTTACCACTAATTCAAACATTATGACAGGAACTCGACGCTTTGCGTCTCTTGTTTACATATGTAATTGTATATGGGTGGTGGTAAGTTTTATTATTCATTTTGTGGGAGTTGGTTAAGAATTTGAATTTAATTAGTTGGATTATTTATTAAATAAATTTTGTTGGATTTGTATAGTTTTTGGTTATTTGGTGGTTGTTTTTTACGTACAAGTTATTGAGAAGGAACATAGTATTTGGTTTTGGTTTTTGTGAGAAAAGTTCCTGCAATTTTTGAGAGGGGGTCTTAGAGAGGAAGTTTGGAAGTGATTTTTTGGGGGAAATTCTTGCATTTTTTGGTGGATTTTTGGAAGATACCTTTGGTGATTGGTTTTGTGTGATGGATTGAGGATTGGCTAGTACTTTTTCTTGTTGGAATTCACTACTATTCATGGGAGTGCTAATGTGCAAACTACTCCTTCATTCTCCTTGTTTTCACAAAATTTGAGGTAGGGTTTATTACCCTATTTGTTTGATCTTTGTTTCTTTACATTTGATATGGAAAAATGATATATTTAGAATATTTCATATCAAAATGGAAGTGGTTTTAATTTTTGGCTATTTATGTTAAGTTTGATGTTGAAATGCTATCATTTTCCTTGTGTTTTTAGAGGTTGCTTTTAGGGTTTGAAGTTTTATTTTCTATTTGTAAGCCTTGGTATTTAATTGAAGGATTTTATGGAAGGTAAATACGCACCACTCAAATAGGTCTTCACTTGATTTTTATTTTTGGGCCCAATCGATGCTTGATTGTGGGTCCCAAGTAGGTCTTCTGCAAATGCATAGTTTTAGGATCAATTACATAGTTACAGTCATCAAATGCGAAACAATAAGTGTCAAATGTGAAACAATAAATGTCAAATATGCATCAATAAGTGTCAAATGAATAAAAATAAGTTCCAAGTGCACAACATTAAGTGTCATATGTGCAGGTTTGCAGTTTGGGCCCTATTTGCTTGGTTTGAGTTCCCTGAAGCATTCCAAAGGCTTGGGTTGGACTTGTACCATGTTGATCTTGTGGTTTGGGGTATGTATGATTTGTTTTGAATAGATTTGTGCTTATAGTTTCTTTCCTATGCTTGAATTTGAAATAATCCACTTGTTGTTTCATTTGGAAATGGTTTCATTGATGAATATTTGATGGTTTTGGTCCAGAGAGGCCTATATGTGTATGATTTGTCATTAAGTTTCCTAATTATGGATTCATGTATGGTTCATATGGGATATCTATGTTATTGGAATATATTATTCTTTGGATTGAATTGTAGGGTAAGGGCATCTATGCACAATTAAGGGAGAGTGTCTCTCAATGGGGGCCAGGACCCTAAAGTGGTTGTTAGGGTAAGCCATTGAGAGTTTCATAATCAAGTTATAACCTAATTAATGACATGGGAGGTAAAAACACATTAAAAAGATAATATGGTGCCCAACCCATGGCCTAGAGTGCTTTTATAGACTAAGGATGGGATTGGGAAGGCTTGGTCATCCGTGGGGTGTTGTTCTAACATGATCGAACCTCCTTGTCTTCATGAAAGGACTATTCAGTTCTACATGAGCTGTCAAATGGGGGTCAAGGCCTAGAAAGGCTACCGAGGTAGCTCTTATTGAGAGTATGTGATGACACTCTTTCCTCCTTGTACTCTAGAATCCTATTCTATATGGTTGTGTATAGAAGTTGTAGACACCTAAAAGTTGCACAATGAATTAAGTGAATTTTATTCATTTAATTATTCTTAATTCTTCCCATTTATTAATATTCCTATTCTTCTAACCGCATATTAATTAAATTAAGATTTAATTAATATACCCTTCTTCTATCTAAGCCATTTAATTAAATTCACATTTAAATAAATCCCCCTTCTAGCCCATTCAATTAAATCCTCCCACTTGCAAAATCCTACAAATGCAAGTTGCAACCACAATTGAAATAAATAAATTTTATTTTAATTAAATTCTATTTTCCCCGCCCACTCGCAAAATCCTACATCTCCCACTTGCATCCTAAATCCCCTTCCTAAATTCTTCTAGAACCTATCTAATCCTAATCAATTAGCTTAAACCCTTCAATCATCCCCTTTCTCTAAATTTGAGGATGTCACTTCTCAAATTTGGAGGAAAGTCTTCCAAAAGCAATAAATCCTTTATGTCTTCAACAAGATAACTTGTTGACTTCCCCCAAATTTGGTAGGACTCTTACAAATTTGTCCCCAAAAGTCTTCCAAACCATTAATGGTTAAGTCACCCTTTTGGCATGGTTAGAGACTTTTTGCCTAACTCAACCTTCATCTAACCTAGGGGTCTCATCAAGCACTCATGGCTTTACCCTTGGTTATCTCCTTAACCCTTGCACAAGAGTTTACCCCTTGGATAAAATCTTTATCCAACAGATGACTCTAGCCTAACCTTAACCTCACCTCTTAAGGTAACGTTCATGTCCTCTAAAACATTTAATGCTTCTTACATCTCCTCTCAAGAAATCTCTTGTTGACAATTGTCACCATTTCATTGGCGAGAATTGTAAACATGGATTGATTAAATTTCAATCCTGGCCCTTGATAAGATTATCCAATCTTGACCATCCATTGCCCAATTTTCCCTATAAATAGAGCCCACTCCTTCTTCAAAACAATCAAGTCTTTGTGCATCAAACTTATAGTCTCATAACATTAAGCATATTATTTCTCTTTGATAGAATAGCATTTTAGATCATTTTGATAGCATTATAATCTTAGATATATCATGTTAGCTTCATCTTAGTATCATTTTCATACTAGTTTAAGCTTCATATCAATATCTTGCATCCTATCATCATCTAGTTTCATATCTAAATCATCACTAAGATCTTGGTTGCATTCCATTTAGATCTTAGAATCATTTAAATCTTGTTCTTTAGGTTGTCATCTTAAAGAATTAAGTGCTCTTCCGAGATGAGAGCCACCTTGAATCTTGAAGATCCCTGGAGATAGAGGAACATGGAACGATTTTAAAGAGTTTAGATTCATTTAACTTGATTTGTTTAGATTTCTAACCTCTAATGCAATGTTTCAAGTGTGTGTTTTAATTGTTTTCTTCTCTTGCAGGTTGATACCACATTTCTAGCATACAAAAGCCTCTTATGGAACATTGTTATGTATCCTATATGTCCTAGTGCATACCTTATGTTTTCATGGATGTTGATGATTATACTTGAGAGTAGACCATGTTTCTCTTTTTTTGTTGGCTTGTATGTTGGGGGCCTTGTGTCTATCTCTCGAGCATGGTGGAGTGGACCTAAGGGTTCTACATGGTCGGTTGTTTGTTGCCAACCTCCTTTGGGGATTGGTAGACTTGTTCATGTGCATTGGATGGATCTTGTTATCTTCTTTCCCCAAAAAATTAATTCATGATGCATATTATTCAATTATTGTAACAGTTAATGTCTTGTGTCATTGAGAAGCATTGTAATTATTGTATCTTAAATACTCCATAAGGAGGAAGATATAATGTATATAGATGTACTTGATAAGTAATGGAATTCTAGAATAGTGTTTAAATGATTCAATGTTGGTACCGACTACTCTTATGTGGATGGATGATCTATCATTTCTTATGTTGAAAGGTTATCATAGGAACAATTGGTTTAGTGCTTAAAATAAACATAGTTGTAGTGTTATTATATTATGTGATGATATTGTTCTTTCATTTATGGTTCATGTATCTTAGATCTTGTTTGGGAGCATCACTTAGTAGCAATGTTAGGGAACCCATATAGGACATAGTTTCTATGTATGTTTATCGAACTGCTTGTACATTGCAATGGTTAACTGTATGGTGAGTTAATAAGTAATAGATGTAATGCATTATATTTTAATTTTTTTTTATTGCTATGTTATTTTATGTAATTTAGTTGTTAGTCCTCTAGGTTCCTTAGCGGGGCGTTACATTTCTCCTTGTTGAATCCTCATCTAGAAATGTTTGAACTTGTCACCCTTAGTATTGTAATATTAAAAGTGTGAGGTGTAAGCATGATCCATCTTTTACTCCTTGAAGTCTTTGACATTATCATGTGGCCATGATGCAATGAAATCTTGGAATGAAATGTGCTCCTCATGTTATAATGCTAACCTAGAATGTCTGGATTCACCACCTTGTGTTAATTGTGAGACTTGGATTCATGAACACTTGAACACCCCTTATTTTCTTCCTTTATAATATGATGCCTATCTTTCATACCTTAAAGTATTGGTCCTTGATGTTATGATGCTCTCTTGCTTGCTGGTAAACTCTTCCTTTACACTCTGATCACACAAACTTGGACATCTTGAAAAAAGAGATCATGCCTTGAAAATTTTGATGTTGTCGATTCACCTCCTTGTGTAGTCTTTGTGAATTTTTCTCTTCAATTCACCATCTTTCTTAAGCTCATGAAGTGTTCCTCCCTTATATCTTTGAATCAAAACCTAAAAGTTGAAAAGACTTGTCATTACACACCAAGGTTTGAATGAGATAATATTAATACCTAACAAATCACGTCACTTAAAAAACCTATCACTCTGAAATAACACTAAGGAACACAAGGAGTTATATTTGATTTTGATTTTTCCCTTTCAAAGTTAGAGATTATCTTTAATTAGGTATGTCTCCCTAAATCAGATTTGCCTTTCAAATATTGCGCTCCAAATTAGAATGATTGATATTTGAAATACACATTTTATCTCTTCTTCATAGCCCTCTCTAAATCACAATCCTTCATCAAAATATATTTTTCTATCCTATATGTGTGAACTAGGGTTCACATAAGTCTAATTATTGAGTTTCCAGATTTGATTCCCATGTTTAGAGGTTTGAATTGATTGTTTGCAGGTTTGATCCTACTATCTTAGGTCTGAATAAGGTCAAAGTTTTACTTCTTTTAACTAATTGCTTGTGTTTTTTAATCTAATTTTGATTCTAATCAAACCCCTTCTCATCTGAGTGTATGCAAGACTCAGCTTTGCACAATGCATTTCCTAGTTGGTCATGCACAATGTTGCCCTAGGAGAATTTCAAGGCCTTTGTTACATAACTTCAAACACTTTGTTTTTATGCTATCCTTTTCATGTCTGATTTCACTTTTTCTACCCCTAATTCACACATCTCTGGTGATGAAATTTGCCTGTTGATATGATTTATGCTTTTCCAAATATACCTCTAAGCTGATACAATTATCTTCCAAATTGGTTAGAACTAGTCCCAGAAAAAATCTCTCTAATGCATGATCTACAAATTTGTCTTACATCTTTAGTTTTGTAATTCATGAAGAGGGGAAAATGTAGCAAGGGAAGATCAGATGGTCAGTATTCAAATGAAGCATTCAAACACATAAAACACAAAGAATAACCATTTATACCTTGCTATTTTTACCTCTCCCTCAGATTGAGCTTGATGAAGTGGATGATGAGGATGCACCCTTGATGCTCCACTTGATGTGCTACTTGCTTCATTTGGATGTGGATTGGTCTCCTTTGCTCAACAAGATTAATGGATTGATATTTGCATTGGATTGTGATAGATAGATGATGATTTGGATTAGAAGAGGATTGGATAGAGGATCATGAAGACATTATGATGGCTATGAAAAAGATGATATGGATCAAGGAGAAAAGGGAAGCATGACAATGCATGAGAAATGGATGATTTGTGAGGAGAATATGCTCTAGTTTATAGATTGGAGAAGGCCAATGGAGGGCCAAGATTGATTTGATCATGAAGGGTTGAGATTGATTTTAGATAGAAGGCATGGATCAAGGATGCCTTGGGAAAATAAACAAGAATATAAAATTCCTTGGGAAAAGGGGGGAGAAATTTGAGTTTCAAATATGAGGAATTAAAAATTCCAAAATAAGGAAGCATTGAGGGATTCAAAGAAATTTGAATTTCTTTGAGAGACTCAATGTTGATGTGACATGAGTGGGAATTAAAAATTGAGGGATAATGATAAGCATGATTATGAAAGATTCTAGAAGGATTAATTAGGTTGAGTGGGATTAGGAAAAGTGATTTGTAGGAATCAAATGACTATGTTAATTAATTAGAATTAATTAACTGAGTGGGTTTAGAGGAAATAATTATTGGAGGGGACTTTAGAAGAATAAGGGAATAATTAATTTATTTGATAAATTAATTATTGGACAATAGTGACATGATTTATTAAATTAGATTTAATTGATTATGTGAGGAATGAGGATAACACAATTAAGTCAATTAATTATGCCAATAGGCTTAAATTAATTAAATATTAATTTTAGGTGTCTACAATTCAATATATGCTCCTTACATCTGTTGCAACTCTCTTAAGTCTATTGGTTACAACTCACTTTAAATTGGAGTGAATTGACGTTGAATGAAAAATTTGATCTTTATTTTATATGACTCTTCACATGCCTTGGAATTCATATCTATCCCACTAGGTCAACTGCCTTGTAGATTATTTATTTTGCATTTAAATTTTTTTGAATTCCCTTATCAAAAGGGTTGACCTTGACCTATCCTCCCCTTAGGTAGATTTTAGAATGGTTGAAGGATATAATATAGGCACATTTAGGGAGGCATCTTAAGGACCTTCTTTAGGAACAAAATTTATATTGTCATGGACTAAATTCAGGTCAGTTGTTAGGTATTTGATTTATGTTTTCATCCTCCTTTATGATCAGGTTGGATAGGGTTTGAATACACCCTTTGGAGGGGTATAAGTAAGAATTCAAACACTAGATTTCACCACACATCTCATCCCAATTCACACTTGTATCAATTACTTCACTGCTCTTCCTTGTGACTTTAGGTTTGCATTTAGGGTTTTAAGTCAGATTTTTATCTTTTAGAGGTTCGATTTTCACCTATGCATGATTGATTTTTAGGTTCCTTCACTATTGGGCAGAGTTTAGAGATTGTTCTATAATTTTGTGAACCCTCAATGACAAATTTTGAGAGATTTTTGACATTCTTTCTCTCTTTTAGTGGTGGACTTTGAGTGAAACCCGCCATTATTCTCCTTATCGTTGGTAGACTTTAATGAAACTCCTGCATTTTTCACTTAGAATGACAAAATTTGTATAATTAACAACAATCTTGTGAAATGCAACATGTTTTACAACTTTTTTGCATACTTCAGTGGTTGGTTTTGAGAAAGTTTTAAATTTTTTTACCAGCCACAAACTTTGAATGGCAAACTTTATATGAAGTCCGACATAGCAATATCATCAAGGCAAAATTGGAAGCATCTCTGACATTTTAATGACTCAATGCAAATTTAAATGACAAGTTTAGAAGGCATGTTTGCACTTTCAAGATTGGAATTCTTTGAAGTTTAACATCTTCATGTCTTGTGGTGAACTTGCATCAAACTCCCTCATTGTTGTAAATGTGAATGGAAAAGTTAGGTGAAAGTCCAGCAATCTCATTGACTTATCACAAAATTTTGATGCAAATGCAAGTTTGAAATGCCTCAATCATTGGTAGAGTTGAGGCTAAGTCGGGCATTAGATGCAACTTAGGACAAGTTTTTCCACATTTTCCTTTAGTGCAACAATTATTTGACAGAAATCAGAGGTAAATTAACATTTTTTGCAAGCTAAATGGTGGAATTGGAAGCAATTTTACAATCAAGAAAATTTCACCTTCCAATTGAATGGCGAAATTTGGGTGATCTCCCGCATTGTGTTAAGGTTAATGGTGGACTTTAGGTGAAGTTCGACAATCTTTTGCCTTAGTGCAAATCTTGATATTTTTCAACCAAAAATGCAAGAAAATTGACACTCTTCATTTGGAAATTACAAAGAGACTTAACAATTGCAAGTGGGAATCAAACCCTAATGAAAAATTTGTGGTGGAAATCAATGCCTCATCAACATTTTAATTGAAATTGCAAGAAATACAATATTTCAAATTAGAAGTGCAATATTTCAACATTTTGTAATAAAGATGCAACATTTTTTGATGAAATTGCAATAGTTTTTTTTAAATGGTTGCAAACAAATTTCAAATAATTGATATCAAGGTTGCATGTAACACTTGCAATTCTTGATGGAATCAGAAGTAACTTTCCACTTGAGTGTAAAATTTTTGATAACCTTTCTTGTATTTTGACAACCTTGACAACATTGATATTTTTTGAAAATATCAACCAGTTTCACAACATCGAGAAACTTTCACCATATTGACAACTCACAACCACACTTTGCATTCTTCATAGTCACACCCTCAATCCAAATCCTAAACTCACAATACATACCCCCCATCTCACAAGCAAAGGTTGAAAACTACGAAACTATGGCCAAGCGAAACAAACTAAGCAAAATGACTAAGCTAAAAGAAAAAAGTGGGATGTCCTCATTTGCAATGGGGTGATGTGTGAAAACATCACAACATATATCTAGTGCCACCTCGAATAAATGTTCCTGAACATTTCAAAGATAAAGATTCAATCCACATTTAGAACCTCCAAAAAATTTAACCCAACCTATCAAGTAACTAGGAAACATACTCAAAAGGGAAGAATAATCACAAATTGGATCAAGACACTTAGTCTTTGATTACCCAGGTGTTCGCAAATGTATTCATTCCAACCCATAAGAACATTATGACTCTCAGAATCCATCATGACGAGCTACATGAGTAGCCCTAACTTCAAAGGTATCTTTGATAGAGCCTTGCTGGCAACAAGCATCTATAACCTCGATGAGGTTATCATTGTAATCTCACAAATATTGCTCCATTGCTAGTCAGGCGTCCATATCCTTGAGGGAGTTACTCGCATGTCCCAAAGCCAAATACTTTGATATTTATTTTCATTTCATTTTTCTCTTCTTGATTTTTTCTTTTCTTTCGATACCACATTCTCTTCACATATTTTCTACACTTTGTCTCATAAGCAATGAAGCTCACATGGGTTTGATAATTATAGTGGTGCTGAAGTAGGATTTATGATTTTTCACTAGCCACAACTTCACCTAAGAAACCAAAATGACAAAGATCAATTCATAAGTGTGTAAAAATATAGTAATCAAAAGATACCAGTGTCAAGACACAATAGGTGATTTCCTTTCGGATCAAGTACAAATCCTAACCAAATGATAAATATAGAAGGAATAACCTCAAATTCTAAAGAAATTTATTAATAATTATCTAGGAAATGGATCAAACATAAGATATAGATTGTGCTAGTGCATGAGAAAATCAATACAAACACCTTTCTTGCAAACAAAGGATCCCACTTAGGACACCTAAACTAAACAACAACTAACTAAAGAAAAATAAGCTAAAGAAGACAAACTAAACTACCTGAGCCACCTAACAATCTCGAGCCAATTGACTTAAGGCAAATTAATAGCTTGGCTCGACAAAAAAACATAAACGAAAAGACACGAAAAGAAAACCTACCCTAAACTATATACAAGACTCAAAGGACCAACATATGTACACGAGTTTACATGATTTCCTAGATTGTGCAACAAAAGTGCATGACAAAGTTGATATTTCACAATTGGGAAAAGTCATCCTTGAACTTCGAGAAACAAGCTCTCATAGTCCATCGCTCATAGTAAAGTAAAACCTCTCATGAGTATATCAATTGTGGCAACTCATCAAAACTGTGGTCAATCCAAATGCAAGTTGTTCTTCCTAAACCCCCATAATCAAAGTCATAACATTCAAAATTAAGAGAAGGGAAAGAGACAACCCAACATGCTTCATGCTCAGATGGGGATCCTTGCATGCTATCACTCCCAAACATATCATATGAAAAAAGATCCTCGGTAGCAAGAGGTCGCAATTTCTAATGTACCATCCCACGAGCATAAAAAATATATAAATCAAAATTTCCCTCATTAGTGACCATATGGTGGTGAAAATTGAGGTCAAGTGGAAATTTTAAATTGTAATCATGGAAATTTTCACATTTTATTTCTTCTTGAATCCTTAGCAATGGAAGTAGCACCACATTGAATTACTCACTATACTTGGCTTCCATGGTAACAATAGGTTCACTATCTTAAACGAACCATGCATCTTTGTGGAACTTGGTAAGCACATCCTCATAAATTAGGGTATCCTTGACAAGTTGATCTTTGAAAATTTTCCCAATTTGTTCATGGAGTAAAATCTCTAAGGGTACTGCCCCTTCAAATTACTTATCATTCTCTAGCTTAATCACTCTGATGATTTTTGAAATTTCTCTTCTTGGAATGACTTGAAACTCCTTATTTTATTTCACTTCTTGTTACAAGGATGAATACTTACCAAAGATGTCTTCCTCTCAAATAGTATAAAACTCAATTGCTTATTCTTGGAATGGTGAACAATCGAATGATAGTGAATCATGATGACCCCCTAAGTCACTTATGCTTTCTACTATGTTTAACTTCTCGGTTCCTTGATGTGTTGGCATTATTGTCAATGATGTCAACAAGTGTTGCAGAGTGGATACCAAAGAGGTTACAGCTTGGAGAGTGCATAGAAATAAGTGTTGTAGGTTGCAGATTGTAAAGTTATCATATCAGGATAGCAATACTGATCAAGTAGTATGCAATGAAGTTGTCATAGCGGTATAGCAATGCCGAAAACAAAGGTAGACCCACTTATCGGGTTAACTGACAAAGGTGACATAACAATTTTGTGTTATACCATTAGTGTTAACTATTTTGACAATCACTGTGTCAGAATAGCTATGCCAACCAGGAGACCAAGAATACCTATCGGAGTAGCTTTTGAAGGCGGAATGACATTTTATTACTATGTCGATAGTGTAAATTATTCTGACAAAAGAGAATGTAGAGAAGACCCATTGTTTAGATCATCAGAATAACATATGCAGATATGGATAAGGTCCATTAGAGTTTGATTTCAGAATAGCTATGCTGATGCATGTTCAGGTTGGGTCATCGAAATAGGTTTATTTTGATGGGGATAGTGTCCAAATTCTAAGCTGATAGTGTTGGCTATTCCGATGGAGGTTCTCATCAGAGTAACCTATGCCGATGTAGTTTTTCACTGCGAAGTTTGAGTATCAAGATACCTATGTCGATAAAGGTGAGTTGACTGTATGATTATCAAAATAACTTATACTGTCGATCTAACATGATTTTCCTATGCTGATGGTTATGCCTATTCTGATATGTGGTCATTTGGCTTGGAGGTTCCTTGTTTGAGATAGCCTATGGCGACAAGTGAAATCAGAGGTGAGTTTTTTTTCATCAAAATAATTCTGCTAATGAGGGATCAAATGCATCAAGTGGTCACCGAGATAATTTTTGAAGGGGGAATAGAGATAAGATGTTAACTCGATAGTTAAAACTATGCCAATGGAGATTTGAGAAGCCAACTTTGGGATAGCTATAGCAATGGACATTTTTTTGTAGATCGCATAACACAAAGGTTAGTCTCAACATAGAAACCGACTGATCTGTGCAACCTGATTGTACACATGGATCTTGACTGACCTTGACCATTTGAATTGGATGAAGAATAAGAGGACAAGTGGCTCCTTGGTGGACAAAACAAATCAGATATGTTGTAGTCAGTGATTGTGGATCTCTTACAGTCATCAAACCTATCTGGGTAGATCGATAAGATGACATTAATCACATTAATGGAGAACCTTTTGAATTCTATTGACGAGCTCGAGCTGCTTGACAGAGGCAGGAATAGATTCACAGTACAGATCAAGTTTGCTAAAAATAGCAACCCTGTGATAGAAAGAGAATCGAACATAACCCCAAGGGGTAGAAAATGGGGTAGGGTTATTCAATGCAGATGGATGATCAAAAGAGGAAAGTCAAATCTACTACAGATCATATTCTTGAAGATCGGATTGAGATTACTAAGTTTAGTAATCTATGTTTAGATCGATCTGAAGACATATAGAAGACATTTAATGTATGCAGCTAGTCTAAAATCATTCTGTAGATAGAGAATAAGATCATGTTGAAAAAAGAGAGCTGGCAGTAGGTAGAGCAATCTGATAAGATTCGATTGGTGTAGACGAGAAAGAGATTTTTGTGAAACTATAGACATCTCTTTAAGTTGATGGTGTGATAGATGTTAGGTGTTGAAGGGAAGTGTATTGTTGAATAGTATAGACAAAAAGAGTTAGAGTATGAGCAGTTGCAGAAACAGAGTAGTGAGGGCTATTGTAGCAGTAGAAGACCGAGGACAAAGATTAGTATGAGATAGGTGAAGCTAAGGCAGATTAAAGAAGACAAAAGAGTATTGAACATAGAAGAAGAACAAAGAACTGTTTGTAGAGAACTGATAGAGTGTAATCCTCATAAACAGAGAGAGTCATTCTCAAGATATGAGAATTATGTAGTGTTGCAAAATTCATTTGTAACCTGTCTTTATCAATGTAAACCTGAATCTTACTATATTTTATTTGAGTGGGTGCTCAGAGAAAGGATGGGTGCTCATAAAAATAGGGTTTGGTGCCCTAAAACATCTTGTAAACTGTTATTTACATGTGAGGTTGGATTGGAGCAGTAGACTCCAGAAGCTATTCTCATTGAGGTTTTTCCCACATTGGGTTTTCCTTGTACATCTGGTGTTATGTGATGTGTTCTTATGTGTGTGTGTTTGTGTTTGCATTATATCCTTAGAATCTACACACTAAACTTTAAGTTTTAAAATACACTGATTCACCCCCCTCTCAGTGTCCATTCGTGCTCTTCATGATGATCCACACAAGTAACCATAGTTTGTAGTTCCTCACACTTGGACATCTCCACTAATTGATCTTCACTTGCCACTATGTTGTTTGCTTGGATATCTTCTACTGTTTCCTCAACTTCCTTAGGTGCAAGGTATGCAAAGCTACCACTCAATCCTACACATTGATCATCAAACACACTTGTACCACCTTCTTGCAACTCATCTCCTTCACCTTCAGATGATGTACCAATGCATTGTACTTGTGTTCTTCTATACTCATCAATTGCAAGATATGCAGTTTGAATTTTGTCAATGATGGACTCGTTCCGATGATTTAGGTATTCCATACTGATATCGAACTTGACTGATGTCATGCCCAATTGATTATCAAAAGCACTTATAAATTTATGAAAATATTTAGTCTAAAATTTGCCCTATTCATTATATTAAAATGTTTATTTAACATTGATATAATATGAAGTTTTTTTTTTTTTTTTTTTTTTGAATAAACATTTACCTCATGGACCATTTATACTTTCCTAATTTAACTACATGTTTTCACATAAAAAAAATACTTCTTGTCTAAAATATACTTATTTCCATATAACTAAATTAACTATAAAAAATAAAATATAGAAACCCTAATTTAAAATGTATATAAATGAAGCATCCACATTCATCATTGTTACCCAATCACAGAATCATATAAGTCCTACATCCTGACATAGCTGACATACGTTAAATCAAAATTATCCAATAAATGGATCTTTTAGGATTTCAATTTCTTAACACATCAATATGTACACCACAAGGCACAATAACTCTATAACTGGGTTCAATACCTTTCTCACCAATCTATCTGTCTAACACAGTTCATTCTATTGAATTATAAAGCATTTATTAATAGGGTCAAACATGGTCAACTAAGTTAATCAAAGCTGTGTTTGGGGAAGGCCTTACAACTGATTGCCTCTTGATACAATGAGCAAGTGAATTTTGAATGAGGCTCATTGTGAATTTTGCACCATCAAGATAGAAACATACTCTCCAAGCACAATTCTTCATTGAGACTCAACTGATTTTCAATCAACCCTCTAAACCCTGTGAATTTGACATTGTATTAAGGAGCATTGCAATTATTAGGTTCTACCAACACTTTTGTCTTAGCTATATCTAAAAATAAAATTGTTTCTTGTAGTGCTAGCTCCACTCTTGACAAAAATGTCAAACAATGTAACTCATCATGCTCATTCGTATCAAAGATTATACACTTCCTTGGTACTACAAACTCAAACAAGTTGCATGGATGTAGTTGTGCATTCAAAGTCCACCAAAGTTGGATAATACCAACTTGTTGATCACTTTGGTCATATAAATGATGAAATTGTTGCCCATGCATGAGAAATCTTTTTTTTTTTTTTTGGCTTCTCAAATTTTTACTTTTTCCAAAAATTTCAACTTCTACTTTTTATTGGATTTTTTGGAATTAAATAGATCTAGAAAATCTCAAATATAACATGAAAGCTCATACTGGTTCCAACCTATGATAGATATGAATGTGAATTGCTTTCTTTCCTTTGCAAGTCTAGTTGATAATCCAACATTATCACCTTCATCTTGTGTTAATTCTATTGAGCATAGAAGATGACTCTCCATGAATTCTCCTCTAAATTGATAGGCTTTGAAATTCACAAGTTTAGTTGTTCACATGTTCAACAATTCGCATTCATGCCCTCCTTCTAGTGATAATTTTGTTGAGGTGTTTTTTTATGTATGTCAAACATAGAATAAAATACCAAGGTATTTTATCCCCTCTTGAACAAATAAACGTCATATTCTATGCAACGTGATCAAATGAGATGACTGCAAGGATTACAATTTGAACTATGTGACTTAATTGTTGTGGATAGACTTAGTGTTTCTGATGTGATTTTTTTAGAATCACAAAGAGACTTACATTTATGGACTTTGTTGGAACGTGGCATCTAACTTATTTTGCTTGGAAAATAAAGATAAAATGGATAAAGGGTTAAGAAGTCTAATCTAATCCTAAGAACAATGGTGATAATAAATGATACTTATATAAACAAATTCCCTCAAATCAAGCCCTACTTCGTCATTATGACAACAACTACACAATATTGATGCAATCTTCTAAGGAAATGGGAAGATTTTCACACTACAAATACATCACTCACACAACTAATGTTGGCAAAAATTGAACAAGTATCCTTAATTGATAACTTAGCATGATGATTAGGCTCACGCTAATTTTTACATTGTAGCTTACAATCAATAAACTACAAAAAGTATGAACCAAGGAATTCATCACAATATCTTCATAAGCATCCACCATAATCAATGAACTTTAATCAATTTTCAGAACTAACAAGAACCATGCAACATGTAGAAAGAACACATTGAAATCCACCACTCATTAATGAAAAATCTTGTATTAGATTCAACAAGTCTTGGCAACAATTTATGGCTTTCCTCCTCCTACTCTACTCTACATCTATCTATCTGGCTATTAAGTATTAACTATTAAACTTTATAGATAAGAGCACTGAGACTTATATAGAGATCTCATTATATTCTGAAGGCTCATATTAATTCTCAAATCAATGGTTGAGATTATACAATAAAACCCTAATTATGGTTTGTTACAACAAACTCTACTCTAGCCCAATGAAATAATTACATTTTATTGGACATGTGTCCTTGTTTGATTTATAACCAATGAAAGGTGAGGTTAGATATGTAAAATAATATTTGATAAAGTGCTATGTGTTGCTTGCCCTATACTTGATTTATTGAATCTAGACATTTGACTTGGAAGAACCTAATTGGGTTGATGATGACAGGGATGCCACCTCAGCTTGCACATCACGTAGATGGTCACAAAGTGTGATTGAGAAATATTTATTAATACTCAACATTATCCAACTTGCTCAACATGATGAAGGTAGTGGGAAATATTCCTAAATTGTATCATCTAAGCATGATCAAGTAAATTTTCTAACTTTGATTAACTCTTCTGAAACTATCTTATTGATCACATTTCACCTTCCATCCTTTGACTTGGGAATCCTCCTTGAGTGATGAATTCCACCTTGATCGTCCTACGTCCTCCTAATAGCCATTGTTCTTAACTTGAACTCTTTCATATGTTTGATCATGATTGTGCATGATGTAAGGGGTAGCCTCATGTTGCAAAGTTTTTAATCCTCGTTGTAGTGACAATTACTCTTGGATTTCCAAAGGAAATTCAAAATTGTGTCATGTTTCTCCTTGTTTAATCCTCATCTTGAAATGTTTGAACTTATCACCCTTTGTATTGCAATGTAAAAAGCAAGGAGTAAGTTTGATCTCTCTTTTACTCCTTGAAGTCTTTGGAATCCTCATGTCACCATGATGTAATGAAAGCATGGAATGCAATGTGATCCTTATGTTATAATACTAACCTTGAATGTCTAGATTCATCACCTTGTGTTGATTGTGAAACTTGAATCCTCCTCACAAAAACTTGAGTACCCCTTTCTATCTTCCTTTGTAATTGTTGGGAATTGACCACTCATTGGATTCATATGTTGTCAGTGATGGCAACAAGATTCTGTAGAAGGTAGATACCGACAAATATCGACAGATACCAACAAATACCGGCATTGGAGTAATTAGGGTCATAACCGACACCGAAATCCAACACTTCAGTGAAGCTAACATCAGTCTGGGATTCGGGAAAGGTTTTATTTGTAAAATGATTTTGTAATTATTGTATAGAGCCGACATTGAATATTTTTTGTAACATGTTGTAAGTCGACATAAGGCATATTATTTGTAAAGGGTATATAAGTCAGTTTATTAGGTTAGTTTGATATATAACGAAGGTGAAAAAAATGATGCTAAGGATATGTATGTAGATAATTTGTATATGAAGGTAATATCATGCAATGGTCAGTAGACAGTTTGTAAAGCATTCTTAGAGTAAAGGAGATACCGATAAAAGGGTTTAGGGTTTATGAACTGGTACATAACAAAGCTATAACCATAACTCTTTTTGGCATTACAGATGCATTTTGTGAGTTCACCATTATTGTTTAATCTCAGCAGAAGCTTGTAGTCAGTGAGACTTTATGTGTTGAGTAGTGTTCTCTAGGCAGTGTGCCTTCCTACATGTGCAGGCCCCCATGCTATGTAATATCTTTCATATGGCCAGTGAATTGATATTGTGGGTCAAAAATCCCACCTTGGTTTTTCCTCTTTGAGGTTTTCCATGTATAAAATTCTGTGTGTTATGGTGTTCATTCACGTGGCTAGTTTATTTAGTCCATGTTATATGTTTATTCATTTACTGGTTTATATGTGTATGTTGTAATAAGGTAACATCTTATAACACTGACATAATACTGATTCACCCCCCCCTCTTAGTTTCCTTGGATTCTTTCTATTCCAACAATTGGTATCAGAGCTTGGTGCCTCAGAGGAAGTTTAATAGCTTGAGGAATATCTTGAAACCGGATTCATTGAATATGGCTATGGAGAAGCAACTTGAGATGACACTTGAGGATTATGATGCTGAAAGGTTGAAGAACTTAAAGCTGAAAGATGAATTGAATTCTGCTAAAGAATTCATTCTTGTTCTGCAAGAAAGGTTATCATATACTCAAGCTAGGAGGAAGAAACTTTTTCAAAACCAAGATGATGAAGAGAAAAATACACTTAAGGAACAATGTCAGAAGTTGAGTCAACATGCTCATGAAGAATGAAATGCAAGACTTGACTATGAGGATGTCAAAATAAATTGAGGACAGAAAAAAGAAGGAAGAAAATCTTGCTGTATCTCTGAAGAACAAATTTGAAGAATGTGGTAGATTGGCTCATGAGAATGATATGTTGAAAACTGATTTGGTACAATCCCAAAATAATGAACAAGAGCTTGAAAGACAATTAATGGTTCTGAGAAATGATCTGACTACTGCAAGTGAGTATAAAGAAAAATTAAGGATTAGAGCTGCACAGTTGGATGATTTATTGAAAAGACAAAGGCAGAATGAATATTCTAGAGGACTTGGATTTGAACAAGGTGAAAGCTCTGGTACTATAAATGAAGGTCAGACAACCGGTATGCAAAACTCATCAGATGATCGACACTAGAGGAAACCGGTAAGGCAATCTAATGCTTACAAATTAAATGGTAGATGCTTTGTTTGTAATAAATTTGGCCATATGGCTAAACAATGTAGAAATAGAGCAAATCAAAACTATAGTTCAGTTCCCGGTCAATGCAAAAATTGCAAGAAATATGGTCATAAGTCAGAAGATTGCAAAATGAATGTTAAGTGTCATGCATGTGGAAAGTTTGGACATTTGGATAACCAATGCAGATCAAGGAATGACACCGGATATGATAAAGAAATTCAAAAGAACAATGTTACATGTTATGCATGCAACAAAATAGGTCATATTGCTAAGTACTGTAGAAGCAAGACTAAACCGGTTAGCAATGACAGAGAAAATGAGAAAGCAAAGTAGAGGGTAGATGAATTACAACAAGATCACACCAAGAGATGGGTTAGAAAGTCTGAAGTACCAAGTGGAGATGCAACTACACCGATAATTGCACCATTAAGTCCGTTGGTAGAACAGAGCATTCTTGCATCGACAGGAAATTCAACTGGTAACTTAGGTAGATGCCTTAGGGGTTGGCAAATCCATTACAAATCTTGCATATTCCTCGGAAGAGATCTGGAAAGAGATCTGGAGAGTTGTATTGATCATTGATGGAGGTTTATCTGGCATAAAACTGTGAAGCCAACATCCGGTAGGGCACACTAGTAAGCATTTATGATAATGGAGAATTAGGGTTTACTCACTAATAAAAAGGGAAATTTGACTCATTTTCACTCACCCAGCACTCGAGCAAACCAGAGCAAAGCAAAGGCGAATCACAGGTGATGAAAATCAAGCAAAGGCAGTCTAAAGAGATTTCTAGCAGTTTTTTGAGAAGTTATCAAGATTTTTCAACCGACAATTGTTATCCAGGTATTTCTTTGAAATGGCATCCAGATCATCCTCTGCTCCTACGTTCATTGCGAATCCCACTATAGTTGAGGTTACAGATAGGCTTAGACTTGTTTTCAAAGAAGTTCCTCAAGTAGAAATGAAGGAAGACTCTATTGGCACATTTTCGAGGGTTCCCAATGGCGTAGTATACATGGAAGATGTCAGAGCTTATATTCACCACACCTTGGAGGAATTAGGCACTGAGGAAATTAAGGGAATGTATCAATCTGTGATACTGGGCAGCTCCGAAACAATCAAGCCGAAATACCAAATCATTGAAGACCTAGGGTTAACCGGAATCCTGTATATACCAGAATTCGAGGACAAAATGATTAGATATGTTCTGAGCAGGGTGCATAATGAATTCATCTAGCTAGACCGACCTCATATGATCACCAAAGAAGAAATTTAGGTGGTCATTGGATTACCCAAAGTCGGGTAGGAACCTGAAAAGAAGATCTCCAACACTAAGGTGGAAAAGCTCACCGATGCAACCCATGATGGAAGGTCGATGCGGATAAGCACCATTAAGGACTCAGATGTAAAATTTTCCAGCATGATCGTCAGTTACAAGGTAACATAATCAAAGTAATTAAACTCTCTTGCCAGTTCCTATATCCATGTCGCATATCAAATGATAAAGAATGATGGAAAATATGATTTGTGTGAATGGTTAAGAAGTGAATTGATGATAAATCTAGGAAAAATCAAAGGTGTTAAGAAAGGGACATTCTGGTATGGTAACCTTATTGTCTATTTGATGCTATATTTCATGAATGAGCTATCGGGATTGAGAAAGAAACAATGGGATCATGACATTCTGGTAGGCAGGCATATTAGAGATGCAATCATTGGTCTTGGAAGAAAAAGGGATGAGAAGTTATGGGGTTTCTTTAAATATTTCCAAAAGAACATGAGACTGAGGGAGAGAATCTCCAAACACATTGTGGAGAAATACTCCACTGAAATCTGATTCATGGTGAAGACAAATGAGACTCTCATGGAAGTGATGGAACCTACAACAATATGGGTCACTGAATTGGGTTATGAAGTTGATGATAATATTCTGGAACTATATGCAAAAAATTTTCTTGATGCTCCTTTAGATGATAAGGCTGAACACTTTGGTACTGCAAAGGAGAAGGCACTTGAAGTTAAAATTGGCTTCAATAAGAAAAGGAGGGAAAAAAAAGACAAAATGTCTGCTTTCATTAAGAATGTAATTCACAGGATAGATACAAAACTAGGTTCTGGATCTAAACTAGTAGATCAACCGGCAATGGCAGCTACAACAATTGGAGTGACAAGTTCTCCAGAGGTAAAGAAGCCAAAAACCTTCATATCTCCTATCACTTCTGACTTTGATATAGAGGATAATCAACCTCTTGCATTCAGAAGGGTACATAGGAAGAAAGTTGACAAGCCTTCGATAGAAGAGAAGAAGATGGAACCAAGGAGGAAGCTAGTAAGAAAGGTGACAACAACATTCATACCTTCGACAAGGAGACCTACCGAGAAGAGGAAGCCAGTTCCATCCGCCCCTACAACCCTCGATAAGAAGAAGAAAAAGAGTGAGATAGATGAAGAAATTGAATTTGGTAATGTTACCATCATTCCCCCAATGACTTGTGCAAAATTAATTGATGAGGTAACTAAAGATGGAATTTTAAATAATGTGTGAAATTTTTATGAGCATTTAGATGACAATGAACAAAATGAAATGGAAGAAGCAATTTTGTTATATTTAGACATATATAAGAAGACTTTGGTAGAAATTTTGAAGGAAATTCCTTTATCTTTTTATAATAAGTTGGATGCAAGGAGATTAGATGCAGTCAAGAGGGATAGAGAGATTAAAGAAGTTGAACTTTTACGCATTCGTAGTTCCATAACTAATGAGGAAAAGATGAATAGAAGTTGCAAATAGAACAATCTTTTGCAGCAAACCCCGACAAATAAGCTTAATGATGGGTAGAGTCAATGAAATAATAAATGAGACCAGAGAAGGATGGGCTAAATTTTTGCAAAAGAATCCTGATTTCCTTACTTCCCAAGAAGAATTTTCTAGGGCAACATCTCCCACCATTCCGGTCAGATCCAAAGGAAAAGAAATTCTGGGAAGCTCAGTGTTGGCATTATAACAGATAAGGGAGATTGTTGGCATTTCAATAAGGATATTGAGAAGGTTGTTGATGATTATGGATATAACTAATTAAGGATGTTTACTATCTTGATATTATTATTTTGTCATTGATGTCAAGTAATTGGTTTTCTAATTTAGTATGATGTTGCCATATCTTAAGAAGTATGATTTGATGAGTATAAAGATGTCGGTAAAAGACATAGAAAGAATATGATGAATAAGGGGAGAAATAAGTTCTTCAATGAGCAACTATTACCGAGTTAGACAATGATGAGATCATGATGTTTAGATTGTTTTGATGTCCTACATATGTTGAAAATTGTAAGGTTAATACTATACTATGTTACTAAGCAAAGAACCTAGTCGATAAACCCTAAGGTTATCACTATCGGTTAATGAAGACATAATGTCTACCGAGTGAAGTTTAGTATTTACCGAGTTGTAACCGAGTTGTAACCGAGTTGTAACCGAGTTGTAACCGAGCTGTAATAGAATGCATTAAATGATTACATGCATTATTTAATGAAGGAAGCTGATGAGCTGGAACTGATTAAATGATTGGTATGTCGTGCATGAAGTTTGTTAAAGAATTGATGGCAAAGGAAAATCTGCATGAAGATCTACATCGTAGATTGAACCGCATTACCCTAGCACAAGTTCCAAGAAATGTATGCAAGTTCCAAGGCGGGGTAAAACATTTTTCAGATCGAAGGATACATTGAACCTGGACAAGTTTGAACATCTGATGGCTATGATTGATCATGGGAAATGTGATCAAGGAGATTAAGCGGTTGACAATTGTTTGTAAATAAGGAAACTATTGATAAACAATGTATGTGGGCAAATGTATGCACAGGGATGGTACATAGTGATTACCGAGCACTGAAGCTTGAAGACCTATTTTGAATAACAGAGTATAGAGCCTAGCAGAAGGACAAGATTAGTTCTATGTCCATATTGTATTGAGCAAATAAGAATCTGCTTTAGCATTTTAGATGTGAAGTTGCAGATAGATTTTTATTACTGTTATTTTGTAAAGTGACAGAAAATCTCTTAATCGAGTGGACTTAACAGTGTTTTTTGTAAAACCCTTTAGCAAGGTGACATTCTGATTGAGTGTTTGTAATCCTTTAACAAGGTTGCCTCTAACAAGGTGAAGATCCTAATAGATCTGAGGGAAATCCCTTAACCAGGTTACATCTAGCAATGTGTTTGTAATCTTTAACAGGATTTGCTTTTAACCGAGCATACTCTAGAAGAGTATATTTCTTAGTGGGTCCGAAATCCCACAGTGGTTTTTGCCTATTTGGGTTTCCACGTTAAATCTGGTGTTATGAGTGTTATGATGTTTATATGCTTTTGAGTTTGCATGTTTAGCAGTTTTGGTTAAGTTACTGAAGTATATGTTACCGAGGTTGAATCTGATGTTTTTATGGAAGATTAAGTTTGTATGATTCACCCCCCCCTCTCATCTTGTTGGATATTGGATCTGTACTTACATTAAGTATTAGAACTATCAATTGGTATTAGAGCTTTGGACTCCGGAAGAAAATTTTAAAGGTACTTGAGGCAAAGATCCAAAGATGTATAAGAGGGATGCACCAAAGCTGAACAAGTCAAGTTTCTCTACATGGCAGAAAAGGATGAAGCTGCACCTATCAAGAGTTGGAGAATATGCTGTGTATTATTTGGAGAATGATTTCATCACACCGAGGACCTATCCATTGACAATGGAAGAGATAAAGGCAAAGCAAGAACATATCCAAGCAATGATTGAAATAACACTTGCATTGACCGATTCAGAGTTTAATGATCTAGAAGGCTGCAATGATGCAAAGGCAATGTGGGACAAGCTCATATCTGCATATGGCGGTGAGAAACATGTTCAAATAGAAAAAGTGGATAGTCTAAGAGGACAACTTGAATCTATGAGGATGAATGAAGGTGAGAACATAACTCAGTATAGTACAAGACTAAAGGAGATTGTCAATCAAATCAAAGGAGCAGGTGGAGCCATTGAAGAAAAGGATATAACAAGTAAGTTGTTAAGAACCCTTCTACCAGCTTATGCAATCAGAGTCTCTACAATCAATGAATTAAGGTCTGTACCCAATATGCCAGTTTCTTTAGATGCTACTATTGGTAAGCTACATGCATTTGAGTTAAGTAATTTTGATAACAGTGGATCTTCGGTAAATAAAGTTGAATATGCATTTAGTTCTTTTCATCTTGATGAATTTAATGATTAAAATGAAAGAAAGTATAAGTACTCTGAAGGAGATTACAGTGGAGCAAGTGAAAGATTTCGTAAGAACATGGAAGAAGTACACAAATTGTATGAGGAAATCAGAAAGCAGGAAGAGTTTGAAGCACTATTAGCCAGAAGATTACCGAGAGGCAAAGGTAAGTACAAAGGAAAACTACCTTTGAAATGTAATATAGATAATGTACAAGATATTGATAATATTGTGGATAATAATCCACCGATAGTGACAGATACTACACCAAGTGGTGAAGCCATCGGTGCAAAATAGGATGAGAGAAGGGATATGCCGGGAGAGGATAAGGAAAAGAAAGAAAAGGAAAAGGAGACTAATAAGAGTAAAGTTGCACAAACATCCAGTACCAAACCGATAAATGAATCTTCCTCATCAAAACTTTTGGCAATTGACACTTCTCAAGTTAAGAATAAATCCATCACAAAGATGTGTCCCACAGAGCTAATGGTGATGGCTACTCAAAAACTAATGAAGGAGGGATCTGTAGACAAGGGAATAATAGACAAGTCAATAACAATTTTGCACAGATTGATTCTGGAATGTATGATTGAAAATGAAGCGATCCCTTCCGACAAGCTTAAGGTATTGACAGAGCACATCTCTAAAAACTTTCAATCATTACAGCAGATATCCGACCGACAAGCACTTGAAAGATTCACTTTGGATAAGAAAGCTACTTTTGATCACATCATTGAGACAAAGAAGAGGAAGATTGAAGAGAAACTTATACTTATTGAAAATTCTTTGAAACAATGTACTAACATTTATAGGGTCTGTTGTAATATAGATATTCTTAAAGAAAATGTAGATAAGAGGATAAAGGAGTGACAAGAAAAGATTGCTAATATTGCTAACTCTTTTGATGGACAAATTTTGACTTTGGAAAACCAAATTTTTGTTTTTGAAAAGGAAAGAGATAAGATCATTCGGAGAGCCAGAAGTCTTAGAGGTTTAGTGAGTCCAAGATTGGATTCACTTGGTGTACATAAGAGGGAATGCATGGATATGCTTGTGAAGCCCACACCGGTAGAAGTCACTGAGAAAATATCACTTGCACATTTACTGAGTGCACTTGTATCCAAATCCGACACATTCAAAATCAGCTGGGATACCTAATTAGAGTTACTAGAGAAATCTTATTCAGAAATCTTGAAATTGGTCAAGCTCTAGTAAAGTAATCTATAATTATTCATTCTTGTGCATAGATTCCTAATAATTATTTCAATTATTTCATTGGTCTTTGGCATTGATGTAAAAGGGGGAGGATATGTATGTGAAAAATAAAATGAAAAGGAAAGTATGAATATAATCCTAGGGGGAGGATATTAGGCAGAGAGTATATGAATCAAAGGAGGAGATAAATGCAATCATAGTCAATCAGCTCAGGGGGAGCATGTTTCAGTTTCATTTGAACCAGCAGGGAATTAATTTTTCACATGAGTGTTGCCATCAATGCCAAAGGGGGAGATTGTTGGCAATTGACACTCATTGGATTCATATGTTGTCATTGATGACAACAAGATTTTGTAGAAGGCAGATACCAGTAGATACTGACAAATACCGACAAATACGGACATTGGAGTAATTAGGGTCATAACCAACACCGACATCCAACACTTCAGTGAAGCCAACATTAGTTTGGGATCCGGGAAAGGTTTTATTTATAAAATCATTTTGTAATTATTGTATAGAGCTGACATTGATTATCTTTTGTAACATGTTGTAAGTTGACATAAGGCATATTGTTTGTAAAGGGTATATAAGTCAGTTTATTAGGTCAGTTTGATATATAGCGAAGGTGGAAAAAAAATGCGAAGGATATGTATGTAGATCATTTGTATGCGAAGGTAATATCATGCAATTGTCAGTAGATGGTTTATAAAGCATTCTTAGAGTAAAGGAGATACCGGTAAAAGGGTTTAGGGTTTATGAACTGATACAGAGCAGAGCTATAACCAAAACTCTTTTTGGCATTATAGATGCATTTTGTGAGTTCACCATTATTTTTTTATCACAACAGAAGCTTGTAGTCAATGAGACTTTATGTGTTGAGCAGTGTGCCTTCCTACATGTGCAGGCCCCCATGCTATGTAGTATCTTTCATATGGCCAATGAATTGATATTGTGGGTCACAAATCCCATCGTGGTTTTTCCTCTTTGAGGTTTTCCACGTATAAAATTCTGTGTGTTATGGTGTTCATTCATGTCGCTGGTTTATTTACTTCATGTTATATGTTTCTTGATTTACCGGTTTATAGGTGTATGTTGTAATAAAGTAAAATATTATAACACCAGCATAACACTAATTCACCCCCCCTCTCAGTGTTCTTGGATTCCTTCTATTCCAACAATAATATGATGCCTATCTCCCATGCATTAAAGTATTGATCCTTGATGTTATTATTCTCTCTTTCTTGTTGGTAAACTCTTCCTTTTATCTCTGACTACACGAACTTGGACATCTTAAAAAAAGATAGATCATGCCTTGAATTTCGATGTTGTGAATTCACCTCCTTGTGTAGTCTTTGTGAATTTTTCTCTTCAAGACACCATCTTTCTTAAGCCCATGAGGTATTCCTCTCTTCTATCTTCATATCAAAACCTGAAAGATGAAAGGACTTTCCATTACACATAGAGGTTTGAATAAGATAATATTAATACATAACAAATCGGGTCACTTAAAAAAACCTATATGTAGTGTCCTAAATTGTACTCCCTTACAATTTTGTCCTTAGTTGGGCCCTCACCTTTCCATTTGTCCCTCGAGGCCTAATTGGAGCCCTGATTTTGCTCACACCATGCACCAAACTCAATAGTTTTAGTATCTACACTTTATCCTCCAAAATTTTGAGTTCTTGATTAGTCAAAACCAAAGCACCCAAGCACTAGCACACACACCTAGTCCTCCCAATTAGGCCCCATTTTGGGGTCTCACAACGGTAAGTTAAAATGGGTAGGAACTTGGATCTCATGTCGTCTCATGTCAGAAAATTAATTTGTTTCTCAATTAGCATGTATAAAAGGAGGTCTACCCCTCTCATTTTGACATCCACTCCTAACGAATTTGATCAACCAATCAAGATTTCAAATTCAAGTGAGCAATAAATCGGTCTTCTTTCAAGCACTAGAGAAGAAGTAAAGTCAAGATTCAAGCATTGAAGATGACATTCATGTTCTATGTTTTATGAAGACCATCTACATGAAACCCTAATTCCTTGTGAAGACAAACAAAACTTCATTAAAAGGTATATCATTAGTGTTTCAAACATTTTCAGCATTTCCCTTAAAAGGAAATCATTTCCATTTCCATACTTCATTTACATCTCAATTTTATTTCATGGTTAATTCCAAAACCGAGGTTTGACCTAAGGAAAACCCCTATTCCCAACCATTTTCCCTTCTCTACTGTGTGCAAGAATAGGTACAAAGTTGTAATTTTCTTGAAGGACATTATTTGCAGAGACAAACAAATTCTCTTTTGGATGACAAAAAGTTCAGAGGACCAGAGAAACAGGCATTCTGGTCCTGACAATTCCGGACGACCTTCTAGGAATAGATCTGAACATTCACATATTGCTCAGATCTAGGTTCATGGCTCCATTTGACGACTGTAGCTCACCGTTTATGCATAATTACTTCAATTTACACACATTTACCCTACTTTCAACATCATTAATCAAATCAATTCAATTCAAAGGGAAAGAAGATGAACATCTAAAACCCCTAGAATCTAATCAAAATATTGGTCTATTAGGCCTAAATCTATCAAATTATATCTTTCCCTAATGTAACATTTGGTTATTAAGCAAAAAAAGGTGGTTTTACTACATTAATTGGGTGAAACCATGATTTTTCACCTTACATTTTTGGTGAACCCGACATCTTGCACCTTAAATTCTGATTTATGTTCTTAGATCTAATTTTTCATGCATTTTCAAATTCAAATTTACATTTGCAAGTTTAATTTTCAATTGAATTTCATAAATTTAAAGCTTAAATTCACAAAAACCCCAATTTTTAATTTTAAGATTGAACTTGTGGGTTACCTAATTTGGATTAATTATTTTAGATATGATTATTTATGCAAATTAAAATTAAAATTTGCACTCATAGATCTCATTTCCAATTGAATTACATAAATTTAGAGGTTAAATTAACAAAAACCCTAACTTATAATTGTAAAATTTACATGTGGGTTGCCTAATTTTCCAAATTTATTTTCAGATACGATCTTTTTGATATGCTACTATTTAGAGGCATTTATCTTTCAAATTCATAAATCACATTGCTCAATTAATTGGTTAACCAATCACTTTTACAAAAAAATGCATTGTTTAATCATAATTTTCAAATCTCAAATTCCAATTTCCCTCCTTTGTGCATGAGTTTTACTACCATTAGTCCTACCTACAATATTCTCGTGAGAAGAAGTTGTAGAATTAAGGATTCCCAAGGTTTAATTACTGAGGATATGGAGCCTAATTTGGATAACTTATTTCATGAGAATATTGGTGGTTCCTTTAATCTAACAAATGATATCATTTATCCTCATTCTTTTCATAATTTTCATGATGTAGATGAATCACTAATTAAAATTTTTGTTGATCAATTGGAGAAGATTGACAATGAATTTAGAAATCTTCAACAATGGATTCAAGTCAACAATACTCAGAAAGTGAGACAATCCCATTAATTGAAGGATTAAAAAGAATGGTTCAAAGTGATAAAATTGGTATTGATTTGTTGCGTGGGCTTGCTCATATTGTTGATACTAATATCATGCTTATAAAAAGTTGTGTCGAAGTCCTTGGTTACACTCAAGCTACTAGTCATGTCAACCATTCTATTCCTATGTCTACATCCTTGCCTAGTGTGCCTACTTTCACATATTCTATCATGACTACTTCTACACAAAATGTTAATCCCACACATGTTAGTCAAGGGGGCAACCTTGCTAATCAAAATTATTTTATACCTTTTTCCGTGAGTCTTCCATTTGTGACCCAATCATCTCCCATACAACATATCATAGTGTTCCACCTCCTTACTCTCAACCTCAACCTACATACAACAATGTTACTCCTCCATCACAATCCAATATGTCCAATTTCAATCCATCTGGCTAAATCAACCATCAATGACTTAGCCCAAACTGTCTTATCCCTATAATAATGATCGACTTCCATTACCCAGTCCAAGTTTAATGCGCCCATATTTGATGTAGCGAGACCATTATCCAATGAAATTTTCCATGTTATCCCTCCTAAACATATGTAATTCCTTCAATTGGAACTTCATAATGAAAGAATTGATCCCTTGACTCATGTGAAAACATTCCAAACTTTGTGAAGTGACTTTGTTGAAACTTTGTGTAGTGACTTTGTTGATGATCAAATACTTATGAATAAATTGTTTACTTGAACCTTTAGGGATAAAAAGTGGCAATGGTATTGTTCTTTGCCTCCTGATTCTATTACATAATTTCAACAATTAGCTAATTCTTTTATTCAATAATTTCACAATAATATTGGTCCTAAGATTACTTTGATTGATTTGATTCATTGTAGGTAGGCTATTAAAGAAAAAGTGACTAATTTTATTAGTAGATATAAATATTTGTAGTCTCGAGTTTCTTATCCTATGCTTGATTGTGATGTTCAAAGAATTTTTATTTCTAATTTACAAAAATACATTAGGGATAAGTTTCTCTTTTTTGAATTTACTTTACACGGTGCTTCATAATTATTAGCTTCAAGTGATTCAATTTAAATCATCTCTTTCAATGGCTCTAGTAAATAAAAATGAGAGTACTCAACAATATTTTGCAAAGTTTAAACTGAACAATGGATACATTAAGATCAATGACAACATCAATACTCAAGTGGCATCCATGACATCAGTTGTGGCCCCTTTATCCAAATACTTTAGAAAAAAATTTACTCCTCTTTCTGAGTCTTTTCATAACACAATGGCGCAATTGATAAATAAAAATATTTTGAAACTTCCTTCCATCAAGCCAATGGATACTTCCAAACTTTTGCCACCTTATCATGATCCCAAAGTCGTTTGCCAATTCATCATCAACTTGGTCATGACACTAAGAAGTGCTATAGATTAAGGAGTAGGATTCAAAACTTTATTGATAACATTACCATATCCACAAGTGGTGTGAATGAAAAAGGAAACAAATATGTAGCTACCCCTAATCAAAATCTCCAAAATTTTACTAATCCTTTGCCTTCCCATTCTACTAATGTCATTGAGACTAAACCTCTTGCATATTCTCCAAATGACCTTGGTCTTGAGTCTAATAATGTGTTGAATCTTGTTGATAAACCTACACCTCCTAAGGAGCTATGCATTACCTTTGATCCTAGTGAGACTATTTTTGTATATAATGGTGCACTATATATCACTACAAAGATCAAAGACAGACTCTCATGAGGGGTGCTCATTGATCCAACGTGTATGGTGAATGTGATCACTGAAGAATATCTCTATACTTTACAATTGCATCAAGTAACATATGATAAGTTTGATGTAGTGGTGAAGATGTATGATGGTTTATTTTTCCCTACTATTGGTTCTATTAATCTTCCTATTGAGGTTGGCACTATGAACTTAGAGGTCATTTTTGTTATCATTCCTAGATCAAATCAATTTTTATGTGAAGTTGGGACATCCTTGGCTCTCTTCTATGAAAGTGATCCCTTCTACCTTTCATAAATGTTTAAAATTCCCTCATAATGAAAAAATCATAACAATTAATCATAGCATGTATTAACCCAAGGTGAGGTGTGGAGATGTCAACCTTGATTACTTTTGGCCTAAACAATTTCAACCTCTTAAGCCTCGAAGTGATGCTCTTTTTCTATCCTATCAAAAGTGAAATAATGAGATGATCTTATCTTTGAGTAAGCCTAGAGATCCTAGACCTATTCCTCTTCCTCATGATGGACCTGATATCCTTCCTATACCTTCTATTCCTCCTATATATGCTACAATCCCACCTCCTACATCTTACAAAGGAAAGCGCCTAGCATCTCCTATTTTTCAACCTAGTAGACATTCTCCCATTCCTCCTCCTTTAAAGGAAGATAAGAAGCCTATGCCCATTGATCCTAAAACTTCACAACCCTCAGCTAAAACTAAAGGAAACTATTGTGCAAGAGAACATTGATGAAGGTGGCGTGCTAAGGCTCATGAAATTGCTCCTCAACCCATTTCCTCCTCGAAGACACCAAATGTTGATGTGGTCCCATTTATCCAACCTTCACCTAAGCCTAGGGAGGAAGTTCAACCTAAATCATCAATATTAAATATGCTTAAGAAAGATGATGGTTCATGTTCTATTCGTATTAGAGCTCCTATTTTTATTAATCTTGATGAAGAAGTGAATGAAAATGATGTTTAGGATAACAATGATGATTCTAATGATTCTAATGATGAATATTAGCTTATTGATGCTGACAATGATTTTTCTAAACAATTTTCAAAAGCATTAATCCTAGCTCCTAGTGACAGATAAAGTGACTCATAATTAGAGCATGGTCCTTATTTGGAACTTGCAGTAGCTCCATCTACCATGCTCAAAGTTTCTCCTCTTGCATCTTGTCCACCTTCCCAAAACAATGTTCAACAAGATTGAGAGGCGAATAATTTTCTTGATTAGCTTCATTCGTGCAGTAGATTCTCTCTCCTCCCTTACTTGTTCGTAATGTGTTTCCCCATGATGTGTTTTTCTGTTGTGCCATTCTTCTATTTGTATCTCAATTCTACTATTTTTTGTCCCTTGTGTTGTCTACTTGGGGACGATGCAAAGCATTGAGATCTCTTTTGGTCTCTTCTATGTTGACTCAAAAGACACATGTTCCCTTCTTCCATTGTGTTTGCGGTTCCACTACCTTTGGGGGATGAGTCTAATTCAATGCAAATATTTTATGATATACATTAATTATCATAAGAGCATATTAACCCTAGAGTTAGTGGATACCTTATGTATTTTATGTTTTGTGACCATTATCCTTTGATTTGTCCTTTCTTGGGAGCATATCATTATGGTAACATGCTTGTCTTTTGGATGCATGCTACCTTAAAGCAATTGCTCCTGATAAGGTGTATGAAATCGCTTTAACTTGGGGGCATACACTCCACTCAATGTTTCACTTTATGCACACACTATAATGTCTCGATACTCAAGCTACTTTGCAAATTGAGCCTTTTACTTTCTAATTTGTTTTTCTTTTTCTTTTTCATTGCTCGTAGTAAGCAAACATTACTAGCCTAGTAGTCACGATTCTTTCTCTTATGATGTCCCTTTTATCTTGATACTGAAGTAGTAAGATCCTTAAGTCCCTTGGGATCTTGGTGTATCTTGCCTCTTTAATGACTTGATGAAAGCCTTTCAATGCAAAATTTTATACTTTACCGAGTGTACGCTTAGTCTCATACTCCTGCTAAAGTGGGAGCTAAATGTAGCATCCTAAATTGTACTCCCTTACAATTTTGTCCTTATTTGGGCCCTCACCTTGGTGCTTGTCCCTTGAGGCCTGATTGGAGCTTTGATTCTACTCACACCATGCACCAAACTCAATATTTTTAATATTCACACTTTCTCCCCCAAAATTATAGGTCCTTGATTGGTTAGGACTAGAGTGCTCACACCCTGGTCCTCAGGGACTAGAGTGCCCATGCCATGGTCCTCCCAATCAAGACCCATTTTGGGGCCTCTCAATAGTAACTTAAAATGGGTGAGAACTTGGATCCTGTGTCAACTCATGTCAATAAATTAATTTATTTTTTGACAAGCATGTATAAAATGAGGTCTACCCTGATGAATACTAAGAGGGGGGAGTGAATTAGTATACCAAAAAATACTGAACTTAAACAGTTTAGCAGTAAACTGGTATAATAATTTTACTAACAAACCGGTTAACACAAATGCAAACCAAACAACAAATAAGGCATTCACCCACATAAGCACAATCACCATAACATAATAGATTTTTACGTGGAAACCCAAATGGGAAAAACCACGGTGAGATGAAACTCACAAGTAACTATTTGCAGAATAGTAACCAGATCGGTTAAGGTCAGACTGGTTAAGGTCATACAATGTTCTTTACCAGAACAGATCCTGTTAGGAATCACAATCTCTGTTAGGAGATAAGTCTGATTAAAGACTACCTTGTGAGAGGAATTCAGATCCACATTTGTGAACCACCTTGTTAGAGGATTTACAAAGGCTTTTCTGGGCCTACTCGGTTAAGGGTTTCAGACTTGTTGAAGATGTGAGTAATCAACAAGTGAATGATCTAGCAAATAGAACAGTCAGCTTGATTAGATCCATGATAGCTCATTGCTAATGCATTTCAACATTACTTCAATCTTCAGTAAATCCACACTCTATTACTATTCACATATTTTACCGATTACCGGTTCACACATTTTACCAATTGCCGATTTGCCAAAACGAGGACTGGGAAAAATGATAACAACCACTTTGATTCTTTGTACCGCTTTGGGATCCTCAAACCGCTTGAGGTCTTCATACCGCTTGGGATCGGTAAACACTTTCTACAAAACACCAATAGTCTAAAGACTATAATACATGATACCAGTTGGAACAAATACCGGTTGAGCATAACTCATACATACAAAAAGTGATCTCAAAGCAAGTGTGTGTCCATCAATGACAATCACAACAACATCATAAAAAATGCCAACAATCTCCCCCTTTGGCATTGATGGCAACATTTAGGAATTTTTTTTTTGACATCTAAGTGTTTACAACAAAAATAATGCCATGATCAAAATTACTCCCCCTAAGCATATACACTATCCCTTTTGCAGAAAATATGATGTATACTACTCCCTTACAGAGATAAACATGAAAGTATACATAACATGCATCAAAATTTTAAATATAGAATACTACTCCCCTTTGCCAACAATGACAAAGTACAGCTGAATAACCCTTGTTTCCATTATCATTAAAATCATAAGTGTTTATGACAATAAAGAGTGAAACTTGTCAAAAACTAATTTAAAGTTCTGCATAAATGTCTTCATGGATAAAGACCATGACTCAATCAATGAGGTAACAACCTCACTTTCCATTTGCATCTAGAAAACCTCTTCCTCCATGGCATCCAAGGTACTCATCTCTTGAGTGACTGTTAAGGCGTCTAGCTTGAGATAGCATTTCTGAAGTATTTGTAGTCTTGGTAGTAGAACCAGTTGAAGTTCCTACAAATCTTGTGTCTGGTTGCTGATCTCTAACTCTATTCTTGTAGTTTGGAGTTGAAACCGGTGAACAGTTTTCCCATGTGTGGTGAAGGAATCATAGGGCATCTTGAAGGTGCTTATGTATGTCTGCAAATCAGATTGTAGTTTATCTTTTTGAGCAAGCACAACATCACATAATAGATGGGGTTGGCATATATTACTGAGTAGTAGATTCCCCTCATCCATAGCATCTCTTATGTCCTTCTGTGCCTTCTGAAGTTTAGATCGGAGCTCATTTAACTTCTTCACTAAGGCAGTGTTCAGTGCCTTTTGATGCTTCTTTTGAGCATTGGATTCAATAGCATCTTCCAGGCATTGCACCTTGTCCTCTACAACTGTGCATAAGAGTTTCAGTTGAGCTAGAGAGGAATCGGTACTTCGGAGGTTGGTACCGGGAATCAAACTGGTAAGAGTTTCCACCGCATTTGAATAACATCTTGCTCCTTCTTCCTTCTTAGCGCTTCCAGTCGCTCTTGGGCAAGCTTAATGCTTTGCAGAAGCCATTTCATTTGCAGATTGGAGGTCAATGGGACTGGTAATATCAGCTGGTTTGGCTTGACTATCGGTTGCCTTTGGGGTCTCCACTTGTACGCTCTTTGCCGCTTCCTCCTTGTCCTTGGCTTTTTGCTTTTCTTCTTCTGCCTTCTTTTGCTCCTCTGCTTCTTTCTTTCTTTTCTCTTCTTCCTTCTTCCTTTCTTCTTCTTTCCGCTTCTCTTCTTCTTTCTTCTCCTCTTCCTTCTTCTTCTTCTCCTCTTCTTGTTTCTTCTTCTCCTCTTCCTGCTTCCTCTTCTCCTCTTCTTTTCTCTTCTCCTCTTCCTGTTTCTTTTCTTATTCCTTCTTCTTCTTCTCCTCTTCCTATTTCTTCTTCTCCTCTTCCTGTTTCCTCTTCTCCTTTTCTTTTCTCTTCTCCTCTTCCTATTTTTCTTCTTCTTCTTTTCTCTTCTCCTCTTCCTCTTTTCTCTTTTTCTCCTCTTCTCTTCCTGTTTTCTCTTTTCCTCCTCTTATTTATTTTTCTCATTCTTCGCTTGCTCTCTGTCAGCCTTTTCTTTCTCCTGTTTCTCCTTGTCCACTTTCTCTTTGTTAGCTTTGTCCTTTGCTGTATCCAGGGTGACATTTTCACCATCCAAAGCATCAACGTCAATAGGGTCCATTTATTTAGTGACCAGTTCTCCTGCGCTGTCATACACCTCATTCGGTTTTTCAATTTTTGGTTCTTGTTCAGCTTTCTTGTTGGCTTCGGACACTTGGTGCAACCTCAGAGAAACTTTGGCATGAGAGTGGGTATCTTTACCACTTCAGGGACTTTTCCTTCTAGCAACAAGAGTCTCCTTCTTCTCATGAAGAAGAGGCCTTTATATTTTTCCATAACTTCATAAAGTTCTGAATTAGACACATCAAGAAAATATTGAGCAAATATTTCCTCTCTTATTTCCTGTTCCTTTTCTATGGCAATGTGCCATTTGTTATCTAAAGAATTGTATAAAGAATCTGGTGTCACAGATTTAATTTTTGATGGAGACTAATCATTAATACATAAATATTGAATGACTTCCTATTCTACTTCCTCTTTCTCATTGTCATTGAAATCATCAAAATAATCTACTAAATCACTCAACACTTTTCTCCTAATATTCTTGATAGTTCTTTGACAATGTGTCAAAGGTTGGTAAGAGGAAATATCAATAGTTACCGGTGCTGATGATGTCAGTTCATTGCTAGTTGTCTTTGTCTTCTTCCTCGTTTGCCTAGTCTTCTTAGGCTGTTCTTCAGATTCCGTGTCCTCTAAGTCCGGTGTGTTGCCTTTTATCTTCCGCTTCCTCTCAAATACCTTTGCGGGTGCAACTTTCGATTTCTTCTTTACCGGTGACCGCTTGGTCACTTTAGGACTTGCTGGAGTAACCGGTGCCGATACAGATGGCACTGCCTTTCCCTTCTTTACTGAAGGCTCTTCAACCGGTGTAACCCTTTCCAGATAGGTGCTGGTTCTCTTCTTCTTAGGATCAAGTGGTGAGGCAAGTAGGGTAGAAGCATACCCGTCTAGCATATCATACATTACCTCATATCCCATAGGTTCCACCTTTTCTTTTCTAGGCTCAACCGCCTCCATTATACACTCATCTACTCTGATGGTGAAGAAGATGTCCTCTTCATACTTCTTGACAATATCACCAGATATTCTCACCCTTTAGCTCATCTTGTGTCTGAACTCATCAAAGTATTTGTTCAAGACTTCAGGATAATTGGTTCCAACCACTTGAAGACTTTCTCTGATTTGCTTGGTAACTGGTTGGTTAGCAAACCACTGAATATCGCCGACTCCTGGGAAATAGCCTTGGAAGTAGAAGAACAATCTGACCAATAGTTGTCCAAATTTAAATTTCAAGGAATTGTCCTGTTTAATTGACTTCAGATTCACTAGAAGTTGCCTTTGCATACAGGTGCATAAATCAAACGAGGCATCTTCCATGATCATCCTATAGGCAACATTTACTGCTGCAGCAGAGACAGAGTTAATTCTGCTAGAATGGAATGTCCGGTAACCTATCACCATGCAGGCATATTTGACCAGATCGTCCTTGATGGTATTGACGATCATTCCCTGTTGGTCGCTCACAAAACCGGTGAGCTTGTTCATTTCCGTCTTAATGACTTTCCTTAGGGCTGGCACATCTCCAACGTTACAGAAACCGGTGACGACACAAATCTCTTCTGGTGTGATATCATGTGTCTGCTCTAAATACATTTTGTCACCATGCACTCTGCCTAGAATGATGCAAATGTGATCATCTATAAATTCTTCAAGGAAATAGACCACATTATGAAGCTTCTTCTTTTCCAAGATGCTGTATTCCGGTTTGATCTTCTTGTCCTTCCCGCAGAATAAGCTTAACTGAGAATGGATCACTAGAGATCCTAGGTCTTCAATTTTACAGTCAATATAATCTGAAATACCTTTCTCAACTATAACACTGGCGAGTATTTGGGATAGGGCATTATATTTTGCCTTCCATTGGATGAAATCTACTGAATTAACGGGTGCACTAGAACTAGAGTGCGATGCAGAAGCCATGATAAACAGAGAAAATCAAAAAATACCTTCGCAAGTCGAGATTTAGGGCTTGCAAATTCCGCTTTGCCACACACTACTTCGGTTGCTGGATTATCGCTTTGAGTTCTACACTTGACCAATTGATATTATTTTCTGATTCTTCTTCAAAGTTTTGAAATCTCTCCGAATCGCAAGACAAATCGCCTTTTGTCGCTTTGCACTTGAAAACTTCTTCACTCACAAATTGATAAGTGAAAATGACTTGAAAATCCCTTTTAAACGAATTCTTCACCTACCATAATAAATGCTCCACCATTAGGGCATAAACCCTAATTTGCCTTTTACCATTTTCGGTCTTCTGCCAATTGACAGGCATCACATGTCAGTTAAGGTCTTTTACTGGTGTAAATCGGGGGTTCGAAACATTTGACCGATTTGTTTCCCCCTAAGCTTTTCTGTAGCTTAGTTTGTCGGTTCAGAGATTTCCACACTAGGTGCAAAAACCGGTTCTTCTTGAGACACTTCTTTTGGCTTCTTTTTCTAGGTTTTCTTCATATACGCTTGAATAGTTTCAACATCAATCTTTCCTTCCGGAGTGACCGGTATATCATCCGATATATTCTTTCTCGTTCTGCAGAATCTTGCTATGTGACCCGATTTGTTGCAATGATAGAAAACCATTCCAGGTGCTCTCCAAGGTCCATTATTCATGTTTCCATTCTTCCTTCTGCATGTTGCAATAGTGTGACCATTATCATGATAGATCAAACAGGTTGCTCTCCATCTGGTAGCCGTTTGATAGCCACTGCTACCTGACTGATGATTATGGGTATTAAACCGGTTTGGATTCCGGTTCCCAGAGGGTTCAGGAAAAACTCCTTG
Organism: Cryptomeria japonica; assembly: GCF_030272615.1. Taxonomy (NCBI): domain Eukaryota; kingdom Viridiplantae; phylum Streptophyta; class Pinopsida; order Cupressales; family Cupressaceae; genus Cryptomeria; species Cryptomeria japonica. The sequence goes on along the minus strand of NC_081412.1, from coordinate 199,472,779 downwards.
ACTCCTTTGAGGATACCTTCCAATGTTGTGCATGATAGACCCACATTCAAATGCTCTATGCCCAAACTTGTTGCATGCATAACAATTTCCATTGAATTATTGGATCTAGGCTTATTGTTTAGAAAGTAAGGAAAGTTATTGTAAGCCTTATTTCTACATACATTAGCAGTATGTCCTTCCTTGAGATAATTAAAGCAAACATGTTTGAACTTTTTCTTACCTTTATCCTTTGATGTCGGTTGCTTCTTTGATGCTACATCTTTTGCTCTAGAGGTCTCACCTTCCTCATACCCAGAGAAACCAAGTCCATTAGTATTCTTTACTAGTTTAGCTGATTCAAGCTTTTGCTCTAACTTAGCAGCACTCTGATTGAATTTGACAAGTATCTCTTTTGATTCAGTGAGTTCCTTGGTAATAGCAGCATTGGACTCCTTCAAGGTTGCATTCTCAGAAATAGCCAAGTTTAGTTCACCTTGCATTTCTTCTTTTTCCACTTACTCTCTTGGAGATGAATAGTAAGTGCACTGATTTCTTGCTTTAGCTTGGAGATCTCATGATCTTTAGCTTTTCTTCGGTTCTCAAGCTCTTGACACATCCTGATAGTGAGTCCTTCAAGTTCCCTTCTTAGGTTGGCATTAGACTCATTCAATTTTTCAACTTATTCAACTAGGGCTTCCATGTCCACTTCATCAGAGGAACTATTTTTAGTAAGCTCCATCAGTTTCTCAGCATGCTCTCTTCTTTTTGCCAGAGATGCCTTATACTTGACTTTGAGTTCATCATAGGATTTTTCAGTCTGAGTGAGTCGATGATTAAGCTCCCTCACAGTGTATTCCCCCATATCTCTTTCCAAGTGGTTAAACTTAGAGAAAGGTTAGCTCTGATACCAATTGATGAATACTAAGAGGGGGGGGGGTGAATTAGTATACCAAAAAATACTGAACTTAAACACATAAACAGTTTAGCAGTAAACCAATATAACACTTTTACTAACAAACCGGTTAACACAAATGCAAACCAAATAGCAAATAAGGCATTCACCCACAGAAGCACAATCACCATAACACAATAAATTTTGACGTGGAAACCCAATGGAAAAAACCATGGTGAGATGAAACTCACAAGTAACTATCTGTAGAATAGTAACTAGATCAGTTAAGGTCAGACCAGTTAAGGTCATACAATGTTCTTTACCAGAATAGATCCTATTAGGAATCTCAATCTCTGTTAGGAGATAAGTCCGATTAAAGACTACCTCGTGAGAGGATTTCAGATCCACATTTGTGAACCACCTTGTTAGAGGATTTACAAAGGCTTTTCTGGGCCTTCCTAGTTAAGGGTTTCATACTTGTCGAAAATGTGAGTAATCAACAAGTGAATGATCTAGCAAATAGCACAATCAACTTGATTAGATCTATGATAGCTCATTGCTAATGCATTTCAGCAGTACTTCAGTCTTCACTAAATCCACATTCTGTTACTGCACACAGACTTGATCTTCTCTTTTAAGATTGCACATACAAAAACTTCATCAACCACCCAAAACCCTAACTTTTTCTAAAATCCTAGACATGATATCCTTATAAAGGAATCTGATTTCATGTCGGTCCAATAGGATTACATTACAAGTTCCTAGGTTTAGTGCATTTGGACACATTTGGTAACACGACACAGAATCACCACCAAAGTGTCGATGGATGATAACTCATCACAAAAATAATACCGGTTGGTAACTCATCACAGAGTAATACCGGTTCATACATTTACCTATTACCGGTTCACATATTTTATCGATTACCGGTTCACACATTTTACCAATTGCCAGTTTGCCAAAATGAAGACTGGGAAAAATGATAATGACCGCTTTGATTCTTTGTACCGCTTTGGGATCCTCGAACCGCTTGAGGTTTTCATATCGCTTGGGATCAGTAAACACTTTTTGCAAAACACCGATAGTCTAAAGACTATAATACATGATACCGGTTGGAACAAATATCGGTTGAGCATAACTCATACATACAAAAAGTGATCTCAAAGCAAGTGTGTGTCCACCAATGACAATCACAACAACATCATCAAAAATGCCAACATACCCCTCTCATTTTGACATCCACTCCTAACAAATTTGATCAAGAAATAAAGCATTCAAATTCAAGTGAGCAAGCAATCGGTCTTCTTTCACGCATTAGATTAGGTGAAGTCAAGATTAAAGCATTGGAGATGACATTCATGTTCTATGTTTTATGAAGACTATCTACATGAAACCCTAATTCCTTGTGAAGACAAACAAAACTTCATGAAAAGGTATATCATTAGTGTTTCAAACATTATAGTACTTCATTTACATCTCAATTTTATTTCATGGTTTTCCCAACCATTTTCCCTTCTCTACTGTGTGAAAGAACAAGTATAAAGCTATAATTTTCAAGAATGACATTATTCACAAAGATGAGCAAATTCCCTTTTGGATGGCGAAAAGTTTGGAGGACTAGAGTGACAAATATTATGGTCCCAATAATTCAGGACGATCATTTGGGAATAGATATGAACATTCACATATTGCTCAGATCAAAGTTCGTGGCTTCGTTTGATGACTATAGCTCACTGTTTATAATGCATAATTACTTTAATTTGCATACATTTACCCTAATCTTAGCATTATTAATCATATTGGTTCAATTCAAAGGGAAAGAAGAGGGACACATAAAATCCCTAGAATCCGATAAGAATCTTGGTCTATTAGGCCTAGGTCTATCAAAATCTATCTTTCCCTATTGTAATGGTTATTAAGCAAAAATTAGTGGGTTTACTACATTAATTGGGTGAAACCCTAATTTTTCACCTTACACTATCAGTCTAAAATAACACTAAGGAACACAAGGCGTTAGATCTGATTTCACCCTTTCAAAGTTAGAGATTATCATTAATCAGACCCGCCTCCCTAAATTAGATTCATCTTTCAAATACTAGACTCAGAATTAGAATGATTGATATTTGAAATACATGTTTTATCTCTTCTTTATATCCCTCTCTAAATCACAATCCTTCATCAAAACATGCTTGGTCTACCCTATATGTGTGAACTAGGCTTAAATTTAGTCTGATTACGGAGTTTCCAAATTTGATTCTCATGTTTGGAGGTTTGAATTGATTGTTTGTAGGTCCGATCCTACTGTCTCAGGTCTGAGTTTTACTTCTAACTTATTGCTTGTGTTTTTTTATCTAATTTTGATTCTAATCAAACCCCTTCTCATTTGAGCACATGCGAGACTCATCTTTTCATAACACATTTTCTAGTTGGTCATGTAGAACATTTCCCTAGGTGGATTTCAAGGCCTTTGTTGCATAACTTAAAACACTTTGTTTAGATGCTATCCTTTTCATGCTTGATTTCACTTTTCTCTACCCCTAATTCACACCTCTCTGCTAATGAAATTTGCTTGCTAATCTAATTTTTGCTTCTCCAAATTTACCTCAAAGTTGATACAAATGTCTTCCAAATCAGTCAAAATAAGTCCCACAAAATATCACTCTAATGCCTCATCTGCAAATTTACCTTACATCTTCACTTCTGCATTTCAATCTCTTCTCCTTAATTCTATTGCAATTCATCTAAGTTGGTTGGTTACAAATCACTTTGAATTGGAGTAAATAGATGTTGAATGAAAAAAATTATCTTTATTTTATATGATCTCTACACACCTTGGAATTCATATCCATCCCTATAGGTCCACTACCCTATAGATTATTTGTTTTGTATTTTTTATTTTTTTAATTCCCTTCTCAAAAGAGCCAACCTAGACCCTCCTCCATTTAGGCAGATTTTAGAATGGTTGGACATAATATAGGTACATTAAGGGAGATATCTTAAGGACCTTCTTTAGGTACCAAATTCATATTATTGTGGATTGAATTCAGGTTGACTACTAGGTATTTGATTTGTGTTTTTATTCTCCTTTTTGATTAGGTTGGCTAGGGTTTGAATACACCCTTTGGAGGGGTAAAAGTAAGAATTTTAGTGCTACATTTCACCACACAACTCATCCCAATTCACACTTATATCAATTAATTCATTGCTCCACCCTATGAATTTAGGTCTACATTTAGAGTTTTACATCTGATTTTCATCTTTTTTGAGGACTAATTTTCACCTTGGCATGATTGATTTTTAGGTTCCTTCACTATTGGGTGAAGTTTAAAGAGTGTTCTACAATTTTGTAAACCCCTAATGGCAGAGTTTGAGATATTTCTAACATTCTTTCTCCCTTTTAGTGGCACACTTTGAGTGAATCCTGACATTATTCCCCTTATCTTTGGCAGACTTTAGTGAAAGTCCTATATTTTTTTACTCAAAATGGAAGACTTTGTATAATTAACAACAATATTGTGAAATGCAATAGGTTTTACAACTTTTTTGCTCACTTTAGTGGCAGGCTTTGAGAATATTCTACATTTTTTTACTAGCCACAAACTCTTAATGACAAACTTTATATGAAGTCCAACATATCAATATCACTAGCAAAATTGGAAGCATCTCCAAGATCATAATGATTAAATTCAATTTAAATGGTGGAGTTAAGAGGTATGTTTGCATTTTCAAGATTGGAATTCTTTGAAGTTCAAAAATCTTCATGTCTTGTGGCGGACTTAGACCAAACTCCAAGTCATTTTTGTAAAAGTGAATTGTGGACTTAAGTGAAAGTTCAACAATCTTATTGACTTAGCACATAATCTTGATGCAAATGCAAATTTTAAATGCCTCAATTGTTAGTGGAGTTGAGGCTAAGTCCCACATTAGATGCGACACAAGACAAGTTTTTCCACAATTTGCTTTAGTGCAACAATTATTTGGTAGAAATCAGAGGTAAATTAACATTTTTTGCAAGATGAATGGTGGAGTTGGGAGCAAGTTTGCAATCAAGAAAATGCCACCTTCCAAATGAATGGTGAACTTTGGGTGATCTCCTCCATTGTGCCAAGGTTAATGGCAGAATTTGGGTGAAGTCCAACAATCTTTTGCCTTGGTACAAATGTTAACCTTTTCCAACCAAAAAAATGCAAGAAAATTGACACTCTTCATATAGAAATTACAAAGAGACTTAAAAATTGCAAGTGGAAATCAAATGCTATTCAACAATTCATTGTGGAAATCAAGGACTCATCAACATTTTAATCGAAATTGCAAGCAATGCAACATTTTGAATGAGAAGTGCAACATTTCAACATTTTGTAACAAAGATGCAACATTTTTTATTTTAAACAATTTCAAACAAATTTTAAACAATTGATATCAAGGTTGCATGTAACACTTCAAATTCCTAATAGAATTGTATGTAATTTTCCACTTGAATGTAACAATTTTGACAACCTTTCATGCATTTTGACAACCTTGACAATTTTTGACAATATCGACCAGTTTCACAACATTGAGAAAATTTCACCCTATTGAAAACCCACAACCACACTTTGCATTCTTCAAAATCACACCCTCAATTTAGATCCTAAACTCACAATACATACCCCCCATCTCATGAGAAAAGGTTTAAAACTACGAAACTATGGACAAGAAAAACAAACTAAGCAAAACAACTAAGCTAAAAGTGAAAAGTGGGGGGTCCCCATTTGTGATGGGGGGATGTGTGAAAACATCATGTATGCACATCCTTTTTTATTTACAAGGATGAAAAAATCATTTTGAGAAGAATAGAAAATAGAAAGAAACTTTAGAAGGTTGGGGCTCTACTCCAATGAGAACAAAGACAATTTTGAAAAAAAGGAGGGGTTGAAATTTATTCAAAGAAGAAGAATAAAAAAGCAAGAGCATCAAACAACCCTATCAAGATCCACTGAGAAACATACTATTCTACTATAACCAGAGATAAATCTTGAAGAACCTCCAGAGGAGGGGAAGATTCGATTACCATGTGACTTCCTCGTCCTTCACTCTTATCTCATTTTGTAGGTCCCTACACATATCTTGTTCATGGGAAACCTAATTTTCCAGAGCGAGGATCTTGGTACCTCCATCCTGTAAAGCTTGTTAAAGTCATGACATGCAATCCGGTTCTTGCTGCAGCAATCCCTCCACATTTAGGAATTTATTTTCAGCTTGCTCCAAGCTACTCTATTTCTCATGTGTATTTATTTCAAACCTCATTCTTTCCTCCGAAAGCATGACCTGTGTCTCACTCAGCTACCGAGCGTATTCCTCTTTTAGGCGAACCTCCTCACACAACTGGGTATGAATTTGGGTAGCATCTCTGGAAGCTACTTTTAGCTGTTGTATCTCTTGCTCCCTCTCCCACAATTCTTTCAATGCCACGTTCCTCATTGCTTCTTGCCCTTTTAATTAAGAGTTCACATTGTTCAGGGTGGATTGCAACTTCCCTTTTTTAGAGTTGGCTTGGGTTAAAAAGCCCTGCAAGCAGTTGATTTCAGCATTTCTAGCTTTGTCTTCTTTTCTTTGTTGGTCCAAGGATTCTCTAAGCCTCACATTTTCTCCTGATGACAACTCTTTGTGATGAAATCTGAAGACATAGCCTTTGAGGTTTCTTCCATCATTTCTACTTTATCTGATGTTGTAGCATTCAGGAGATTGACCCTGACAACATGTAGGGTGTAATCACTAGGTCTCATTTGGGCCTCTGGCTTGTCGACCTTTGGTAACATGGTCACAAAAAAGAGACTATCCTTTTCCTCATTGAAATGTGTTTGCACATGTGGTCAGGTTGGCTTGACACTATCCTTCTCCTTTCTCTTGCTGATCTTGCCAATACGTATCGATCTTTCCAATACATGCAGTCTTGGAGTAGGTAATTTATTGATGATAAGCATCCAGGTTTGAAATAGCTTGGCTTGCAAATGCTGCACCAGGAGGGATTGCAAAGGGGAAATGGGAAATAGGACTGCCGAAAGAGGTTTGAATGGGTTGTGCAAGCGTGGTTGGGGAGAACAATGGGACGAAGGGAGAAGATCCTAAAAAAAATGGATCAACGGATGCTACCCCGACATTTGGGGGAGGAGTGGTCTCTTTTAAACCAAGCCTACGCAAGACAATGGCTGTAGCAGGCATCTGTGGGAAAAAAATGTTGCAGGGGGGATTAAATTAGGGGTGGGGAGTGAAAGAGCAACTTGTGATGATGCAACTTGGGGGTCAAATGACATTCCATTGGGTGCTAATGTGAGGGCAGTGGGGACTTGGGTAGGCATAGATGCAACTTGGGATGCTACGAAAGACACAGATTGAACAAAGAGAAAGGGAAGAGAAGGACGTACCTAAATCATAGAAGTCACCAGTCATTGAGAAGCTGGAGGAACCATAGGGACTCGAGAAGATGAACCCTTCTTGGAAGAACCTAAATATTGTTTCTTAATGGAAGGGGAATCAGGTTCTTGCTTTTCAACCAATCTTTTAGCAGTTTGGGAACAGGGTCTCCGGCTTGAAATAGTGAGAGGAAGAGGAACATTGGACTTGGTCTCTTTCTCTTCTACATTTATAACTTCTACCTCCTGAAGTCGAGCCTCCTCGGGAGATGAGTCGTCATGTGGGGACTCATCACCTATCTCTTCATTTGATTTGTTGTGTTGTTTCCATTCAGCCTCAAAACGCTTGTCGAAAGGAGCATTCCTAATATTAGCCCTAGGTTGATTCACTTCCTGATGATAGATCCATAAATTTTACCTTTTTCTTGCGCCACTAATCATTTCTCATGGTTTCCAACATGCTTCGGGGAATGGGATATGTTGGATTATGCTTTTGAGGGATAGGGTAAAAGTTCAACCATGAGGGATGTTTCAAAATAGGAAAACCACTAGGACCCACATAAAGATTCAAATATTCACTGGCGGGTTGGTGCGTCCTTCCCATGAACTTTGTGGTTCATGCTCAATTGGATTTTTTCTTTTAGACATGCATCCGTTCGGGTCATAGCTCCACACATCATCAATTTCTACCAAGCCAAGTTGCACTAGCTTGGAGGTCAAGACATTCTCAGCAATGCTCCTCTGTACGAGAGTACTGGGGCTAATAGCCTTATGGTCTTCTGTTATGGAGGTATCATTTTTTCCCGCCCCTATAGCTCTTTCAACCTCTGCCAAATGTCAGAAAATTTAAAGGGCGAGGGTTCTCTCTATGACATAGGTAGGCAAGAAAAAGGGTTCTTCAGAGAAGCCATACACATAGACAAAAAAAAAATTCACAACCCAAAAACCAGTCGCAAGGTGGGCGTTCATTGCACATCCAATTCATTTGTATTTGGGAAAAATGAGAAAGAGGCTCTTCGAGAATAAAACCAAAATCACGAAGGAAAGGGGTCATGAAACAATTTGAAAGCTGGTAGGCATCATAAGAAGCTAACAGGACGGGTATCCAGGTAGACACATGCATTTTGTTTCCTAGCTCATCATGATTAGCAAATCACATGAATTGAATGAAGAAAGCATCATTGTGGTATATGAAAAGATGAACTAGGTGTTGACGACCGTTTTGACACAACCGCCAACAATCAGGTAGCCAACGTGAACACTCACCACCTCTCCTGAAAAGCAATAAGCTTTGGAAAACTCACTACTCCAAGGTCTCTATAGTCGGGTCACGACGGTGATGGGCAGCCCAATGGTTGATGTGGTTGTACTTGTCAAGGGGCTTGCTAGTTAAAACTAAATCTCGTTGATCGTTAATGGTTTAACTTCCTTTTTTTTGTATTTTATAATTTCAAGATTCTCTAGAAAATAAATTGCAAAATATAAGTCAGGGAAACAAAAAAGTAACAATGAAACCAACACAATAACAACTTAATAAACTACTCAGTTAGTTCCCTACAATATAAGAAATTATCAAATGTTATTCAAATTAGCATTCAACAATGGACCTCTAGTAAACCTGCAAAATTATCTTCATAGACTTATGGAAATAAAATCATCAATAATATCACCTACCACAATAATTCTCATACACCACTTACATGCACAATATGATTCATAAAGCAATAAACAGAAGAGAAAACCACATTGCAAATTCCAAATAACAGACATTACCAAATTACACAGAATAATTTCGTAGAATATAAACGTAGATTAGGCAATCTACAAGCTGCTTCTTGAATTTATTTCAAAGAATAAAGAATAATTGAAGTATATCATAATCTAAAAGAATAATCTAAAAATCTTCTAAGTGGTCCACAAATAATCAATTTGGGGACCCTTACAAATGAATCCAAACTCTCAATTTATAGAGTTTTCAACCCTATTTCCTAGGAAATAAATCTAACCTAGATTAAGAAGTCAAAACTATGAGTCATAGTTAACTTGCAAGTTTCTGCCTCTAGAATCTAGTTAACTACTACGAAATGGAGGTTGCATGAGCACTACAAAGACCATGCTAGTTGAGCCAAGCTTTCATAGTCATGCATAATTTTTCTCAAAATTGGAACACGAGTCAGAGTTGCAACTGAAAATATAAAATTGGGAGTCATGCGAAATGCCCGCTATCTTTAGCAGCTATGTGTTCATCTTTCACTTTTTAATAAAAGATCTATAATTATCGATAATGCATGCAACAACTTGAATAGGAGGATCAACTACATGTTTAATTTGAAATTTGTATTTCTTCAAAACTTCCTTTGCATGCTTCTTTCCTTTCTCTAACTCCCCTATTATTTCTGCCACTTCTTGACATTGGGTAATCAAGTATTTGTATCTGTCCATGAGAGTGACATCAAACTGAGCTGGAGGTCCTAAATGCTGGGCCTCATATGCATCCCACTGATTCAAAAATTTCTCTTCCTCCATTATCTCAGTACTGATTAACCCTAACCCAAAAGCTCCGAGCAAATGCTTTACAAAATTCTCATATTTTAAAATTTCTCCAAGGAGAGGGACTCAGATCTCCGCCATATCTTTTACGTTATGCTGAAGCATTTCAATCTTTAGTTCCAAAATGTATACATAAGACTGCAAGTTCTTATAGCTGTCTACTCCCAAGAGATCCTCCTCCATTATTACATCTTCCCCTAATTACAAAACTTTATTCAAAATTCGAAACTCTTTATTAAAAATGTTTAGTTTTCATTCCCATTGCGAAGAAAAAGGAAGCTAATGTTCCACCTGCTTGTAGTGCCTCACATTATATCCTCATGGTATCCTGCAAAAATAATCTAATCTTAGCAGCATTTATTTCGGCCCATGATTTAGCTGTAGCGGCCACCTGCCTCACCTCCACTAATGCCTTCACTTCTCCCTCTGGCAGTGATGAGGTTGACAGGAGCTTGTCAGCCCTACAAGAGTCTAGAGGTTTGCTCATTTCTAACAACAACGGCTTGTATTGGCCCAATTGTTCTTTAAGCTCCATGTTGGAGGTACGCTCCTTCTCCACGCGCCCCCTGACAACACTAGTAGCCAGCTCTAGAGTGTCCATCTCTCCCCACTTTGTTTGTTTACCCAAATTCACTTGGGATACTTGATATTTAGGAGAATCTTGACCTTCAGCCTGGAGTGGAATTTGTTACTACTTATCAAATTGCCATTAGTTTCATATCCAAAGTCATACTATATTCTAGTCGGTTAGTATTACCAAATCATGCAGTCGGTACACACAGAGAAGTCGGTATGAATAGTCTAGTCGGTTACTGAAGAAAGCAATCACATAACATAGTATTCACCGAGCTGTTTATCGAGTAAAGTTTCATGGCTACCAAGTGATAAAGTTAACTCACCGAGTTGACATTCACTGAGTGAAATGTTTTACCAGATACATTGAACCTGGACATGCACATGAAAACGTGTTACAAGATCGAGGCAAAACTAACCGTTTTTGCATTGGAAATTGTACTATGAGATTGTGTATGGTTACAAGGCCAATCTAACCTATGAGATATTTTGTTTAGTTATTCATTCGAAGAATCTTTTTGTAAGATCGAAGCAATGAATCAGATCACCGCTGTAAGAGATCTTTATATACAACATGATTCTAGTGTTAAAAAAAAAGGAGATAGCAGTGTGTATGCATGAAGGAAGACTGTTACAGAGACACATAGAGGTCACCGAGAAGGTTATCAGTAAACAGAAGGGTTTACCAAGTTTCATTATGGGTTACAGAGGTATGCTACAAGCTAGGTAATCTTATTCAGAGCACATAGAATCTGCTTTAGCATTTCAGATGTAAAGTTGCAGATATTTGTAATGATTATATTGTAATATTTTGAAGTTGTAAGAGAAACCTTTAATAGGGTAAAAGACTCTAACCAAGTCTATAAATTGTAAATCCTTTAACCAGGTGCTACACTTATATAGTGTTGTAAAAATCCTTTAGTAAGGTAGATCTAACTGATCTTAATACTCCTAACAGGGTAAGCTATCAGAAATAGCTAAATGTAGCTCTAACCAAGCATTCTTTATTATTGCAGTAGTGAAGTTGTGGGTGCCATCCCCACCACATTTTTTCTCTCTAACCAAGAGTTTCTACGTGACCAAAATATATTTGTTATGGAGTGAATCATGTATGATTGTTATCTGTTGATTATAGTTTTATTTTATGTTACTGCACTATTCTGTTTATGCATAACAGTAAGGTTATTATCAAGGAAAATTTTTGGAGTACTGATTCACCCCTCCCCTCTCAGTACATTAGCTTTCTATATTGGGCCTAACAATTGGTATCAAAGCTTTAATCTTGGAAAAGGGTTTAACTACCTAAAGAGAAAGATCTTAGAAATGGAAGGCTACAAACAATCTCGGAGGATTGTGCATCTTCAAGAAGAGCTGGATAATGCAAATCAAGTGATTGCAGACATGAAGAGGCAAATGCAAAAATCTCTAAAAGTAAGGAGAAGATTATCTGATGACTTGCAGGATTCTCAAGAGCTAGTGGAACAAATTGAGACATCATCTGAGAACAGTATATCTGAAGAGACTGAAGAAATGATTGGAATGTTGAAAGAAAAGAACAAAGCATTGGCTGATCAACTAAAAGCAATGAAAAGAGAACATGAACATTTCAATACATAAATGACTGAAAATCTAGATGCATTAAGGATAGCTAAGGACAAAGCAAGAGATCTACAAAGAGAGAAACAACAACTTGAAGCTCTAGTATCTAAAAAGGATGATGAAATCATAAGGTTAACTGGTATTCAACAAAATATGACAGATCAACTAGGTTATGCACATCATGAAGCAATTATGAAGAATGATGAAAATCAATCATTGAGACTTGAAGTATCAAGGTTGACTGGTGAACTTGAAACAAAAAAGAAATCCAAAGAATCATTGGAGAAAAGTTATGAAGCATCAAAGATGTTGGATGAGCAACTGAACACAAGAAGACTCTACAAAGATGGAGGACTCAGTTACAAAGGAAAAGACTCTATTGAGAAAGGAATTCATACTACCGAGAGAGGAGAATCATCAAAACAAGCTGGAAAAAGGAATAACATCAAAAGGAAGAAGCCTATTTTCTACTACTGTGGAAATGAAGGTCATACTGCCAACATATGCCATATCAGAAAAGGTAAGCAACCGAATATCTCTAAGTCCAATGGATATTGTTATAATTGCAATAAATATGGTCACATACCTAATCAATGTAGGACAAAGACTGTTAACAACCATCAGAAGGCAAAATTCAAAGGGTTTTGTAAAAACCGCAATAGATATGGACATAGTACCGAGAAGTGCTGGTTTAAGCAAAAGAACTACATGAAGTATCCACACCGAGCAAACACTGGAGGTTACCAAACTCACACAGATCCTTACCGACAATATGCAGCAGTACCATGGGATTACAATACAAGGATATGGTGTGAATGTTGTGGAAGATATGGACATATAAGTGCAACCTATTTTATAAGGTTTGGAATGAACAACCGGAGATCATGGAGAAATCCCAGTATGGCATGTTTTCATTGTCACAAAGCTGGACATTTAGCTGGAGATTGTAGAGATCAACCGAGAAGAGACACTGAGGAGATAAAAGAAAAATTCAAGATGATTTGGAAAAAGAGAGAAATTATGTCTGATGAAGAAAGAACCTTACCTACCGAGTTAGGTGCACCTATTTCAAATTAGTCAAGAAAAGGTATGAAGGGACTGCACTCTTTAAAAGTTAAATCATAATAGTTCCTATTTTATTATGAACAAGAATTCAAAATCTGCATAGTTAAGATGCAATTAGTTAGTTTGCATACTATACAGGAAACCTGTCAAGTCGGTGTATATAGGAAACCTGTCAAGTCGGTTAACAAAGCAAAGTTGGGTACTCAGTGAAAACAGAAAATGGTGTAAATCGGTAAAAGGTGAACCAAGTGCATTTAATATCTTGACCTAACTAGCATAGAGCCCGATAAGGTATTTTTGAGTACTTAAAAGTGTTTTCACGGTCATTATCATTCACCCAAGTTTTCGAGAAGCAAAGTAGAGTGAATCAAAGCGATCAAACTTCATTCAAAGAGAATTTCGAGGTATTTACATCAATCTATTCACACTGTTTAGCTGGTTTCCGATCTAGTCAAATTGCTAGTGTCTACTGAGTGTGAAGAGTAAGTCACTTGTAAACCCTAAGGATAACTTGTCGAATTTTACTCGAGATCTACCATGGCACCCAAGATCCAAGACCTTGTAGTTGTCCAAAATGTGGAGAAGCCATCTTTGAAGTATTCCCTAACTCCTAAAGTCGCCTCAGAACCAGATGATAAAATTGCATTTTCACTCATCCCAGATCGAGTCTTATTGGTAGAAGATGTTAGATTCTTTACCAAGTGTCATGTTGAGGAACTCGGTCATGTAGAGATTAGTGACACATATGATGAACTGTGCACTGATGACAAATTGGATAGTAAATTTGAACATATCAGAATCAAGGGATTAACTAAAGCCCTAGTTTATCCTCGTGTGTTCAAACCCCAATGGGTTAAGTTTGTATTAAGCAGAGTACATGATGATTTCATGTGGCTGCAAGAGCAACCGTTCAAGATCACGAAGGAAGTCATTCACTTGATCACCGAATATCCCATCTACGATCATGCTCGTGCACAGAAAATGATATCACAAAAGGAGCTAATCAGTCAAACCGGAGTAGAATCCAATTACCGAGGACTGAAGTTGAATAATGTCACTGATGCTGAACTAAAATTTGCAATCAGAGTTATTGGTTACTGTTTCTTCCAGTCTGCAAGGGAAAATAGTGTACCATGTGCTGCAGTGGACCTGGCCTACAAAATAGTAAAGAAGGGAATGAAAGTAGACTTATATGAAGTGCTACTAAAGAACTTATTTGAGAACCTGAACACAATAAGGAAGCTGAAGAAGAACAACTCGACAAACACACTAAAGTTCGGTTCACTACTTGTCTATATGTTTTTCTATTTTGAGAAGTTCTTTCCCTCAGTCGGTAAAGTAGTATGGGATCTACACCGACCTATCACCTATCAAATCAATGATTACATCAAAAAGTTAGGATATAACTTTAATGATATCATGGATGATTATTTTAGCAAATTCCAAGAGAAAATGCACAACAGGTACATGATTCCACCACAGCTGGTCGAAAAATACAAGGACAATATATGTTTTGAAGTTGACACTAATTATTGCTATGTAAATGCTATTGAACTGAGGGTTCAATCGTTGCAACCAATGGGTTATGAAATTGATTTTGATATCACACAACAAATTGATGCCTATCTATCATTGCCAAGGCATGCAACTAAACTAAGGTATGGAACCTATGAAGAGGTGAAGGAGAAAGTAAAAATGAGGCATGCAATAACATTGAGCACAGAGTTTCCAAAGGGAAAAGTTCTAAAAAGAAAGAAACAGGACATCACAAAAGCCCTGCCAACTCCACCAACAAAGAGACCCAACACCAGAGCATCAGCTGCATCACCGAGCAAGAAACAAAAGACTTTTGCTGTTCCTAAGGTAGCAAAGACTTACAAGAAATCTACTCAGAGACTCATTTTGGCAAAAGAGTCAAGTGATACAGAGTCTGATGATGCAAACAAATTCCAGATTGTGAAGAGAAAAAAGGTAAACATTCACAATGTTGAAAACTTTTGTGCCAATCTTAAAGAATACGGAGGATTTGCAGGATTTAGATATGTTAAGTATGAGTCTAGGAATAATGATGAGAAATGATAGATTGAAGAAGCTATCATATGTACACTTCTGAAGTTCTGGTTAGCACCATTAGAACTAGCAAAGTCACTTCCAATTGAACTCTACTCACATATTGATAACAGGTGGAAATGTGCAATGGATTCAGAGAGACAAATATGAGAAAGAAGTCTTGTCCATTTATTTCCTGACCTGTCCATAGTTGAAATCAAGGAGCATTTGTCCACATACAATTCAAAATTTCTTGTGAAACAAAGAGCCTTAAAATTGATGAATGGGCTATATATTGATGTGGAGAATGAGACTAAGGCCAAGTGGCAAGAGATCTTCAAACAAAAGGATGTCAGTGAACAATCTCAAATTGAAATTGTTGATGTCATCGAGCAAGATCCAGATGTCACCGAGCAAGGTCCAGACCCGGTTGACACAATACAAATTGATGAAGTTGTAATGGATGAAGCCGCACCAGAGCAGGAAATGATTGAAGGCACCACTTATGCAAAACTTGTGTCTAGTGAATCGATCTTAGAACAAGTTCAGCCTTATTCCTCGGTGAAGCCACCAGTCCCAACCAAAGCTCCCAAGGAGACCGAACAAGTTACTGAAGGTAACAAATCTGAAGCTGCATAAGATACAAGTAACAAATCTGAAGCTGCAGCAGACACAACCAAAGATTAAACGTCTCAAGCACAGACAAGCACAACAAATATTACAGCTGGGACCCCTAGCACCGAGCCATCCAAAGACATTGCAACTGCTACAGGAACAGTCCAAAGTGTTGCATCTACCGAGCAACCTACTGAGGGACAGCAAGCCTCACAAGCACTTTTCTTAGTGCCACAAACCAAAGGAAAAGAGAAGAAGGTGAGAAAGCATGGTTTTAAATTTGACCTATCTAAAC
This sequence comes from Cryptomeria japonica, assembly GCF_030272615.1. Taxonomy (NCBI): domain Eukaryota; kingdom Viridiplantae; phylum Streptophyta; class Pinopsida; order Cupressales; family Cupressaceae; genus Cryptomeria; species Cryptomeria japonica. The sequence goes on along the minus strand of NC_081412.1, from coordinate 199,456,770 downwards.
CGATCATGTTGCCCAATGTCGACATTTCCAAATTAAAAGGGCAAGCACTCACTGAATTCGGTGAACTATGCAAAGCAAAAGCCAAATAGGAGAAGCAACTAGCCATACAGAAAAAGAACAAGGTACTTCAAAAGGTTAGGACATTGCTCACAGAAATGCTACCATCAGCAACAGTGTCAACCGATGCAGCCATCCATATTCAGTTGGATGAACTCCTTAATCAGATTGAAACATTTGGAGTTGATGCATCCGAGTACCTAAGCAAGCTCAAGGCTAAAGAGGTCACAACAAAAATGATAGAGGAAGTCCAAAAATCAATTGATGTTGGCAAGGTAAAACTTGTCAAATTCATTGCTGAGTTGTCCCCTCAACTCAAGCACATTCTTTATTTATTCCAGAAATTGTGTACATTTTCTTTATTTATTAAAGACATCAAAAATAAAACTGATGCAATTGAGAAAGAGATCACCGATCTCTCATCCAAGTTGACCACTGAGCCTAATTCAGTTCAGAATTTTTACAAAAAGCTACAACAACTCATGGCTCAACAGTTAGAACTGAGGAATGAAGAGCATAAAATTAGGATGGATATAATGACCCTTCAAACATTATTCCTTCCTCATCTCTCATCAGTATAGGAGCAGCTCAACTGAGCTACAAGCTTATCAACTACACAAGAGGGAAGCACTCTTGATGGCTTGATATCACTCTTATCTGATATTCAAGCATAGAACTCATTAATGAAAAATCTCAAGGACTCACTCTCAGTCGCCCTCACTAACGCTCGGACCAAGTATAAGACTATTTTTGATCAGTTACCACCTCCGGATGCAAATTAAGTTTTTAATGTTTGTCAAAAAGGGGGAGTAATATTATGTTACTACAAAGAGGAAAGCCCGACAAAGGGGGAGTAATTCTACACTTGGAGAGTTAAAGGATAACACAAATTTTGAGTATTGTATACAAGGGGAGTATACTGAGCAGTATATACAGAGAATTCAGAGCACACAAGTATAGAACATAACTGAACATGCAAAATTCAGAGTTATGTATAGGATAATGATAAGGGGAGTATATCTGCATATACTATTGACTATTGTACATATTGTCAAGTATATAGTTTTTTTTTGTTATGACTTTGTAAGTAGTTTTTGTCAAACATCTCAACTAATGTCAAAAGGGGAGATTGTTACTACTTATCAAATTTCCATTAGTTTCATATCCAAAGTCATACTATATTCTAGTCTGTTAGTATTACCGAATCATGCAGTCGGTACACATAGAGAAGTCGGTATGAACAGTCTAGTCGGTTACTGAAGAAAGCAGTCACAGAGCACAGTATTCATCGAGCTGTTTACCGAGTAAAGTTTCATGGCTACCGAGTGATAAAGTTAACTCACTGAGTTGACATTCACCGAGTGAAATGTTTTACCAAATACATTGAACCTGGACATGCACATGAAAACGTGTTACAAGATCGAGGCACATCTAACCATTTTTGCATTGGAAATTGTATTATGAGATTGTGTATGATTACAAGGCCAATCTAACCTATGAGATATTTTGTTTAGTTATTCATTCAAAGAATCTTTTTGTAATATCGAAGCAATGAATCAGATCACCACTGTAAGAGATCTTTATATACAACATGATTCTAGGGTTAAAAAAAGAGGAGATGATATGATGTGATATGAGATGCAATGAGATAGCAGTGTGTATGCATGAAGGAAGATTGTTACAGAGACACAGAGAGGTCACCGAGAAGGTTATCAGTAAACAAAATGGTTTACCAAGTTTCATATGGGTTACAGAGGTATGCTACAAGCTAGGTAATCTTATTCAGAGCACATAGAATCTGCTTTAGCATTTCAGATGTAAAGTTGCAAATATTTGTAATGATTATATTGTAATATTTTGAAGTTGTAAGAGAAACCTTTAACAGGGTAAAAGACTCTAACCAAGTCTATAAATTGTAAATCCTTTAACTAGGTGCTACACTTATATAGTGTTGTAAAAATCCTTTAGTAAGGTAGATCTAACTGATCTTAATACTCCTAACAGGGTAAGCTATCAGAAATAGCTAAATGTAGCTCTAATCGAGCATTCTTTATTATTGCAGTAGTGAAGTTGTGGGTTCCATCCCCACCGCAGTTTTTCTCTCTAACCAAGAGTTTCTGCGTGACCAAAATATATGTGTTATGGAGTGAATCATGTATGATTGTTATCTGTTGATTATAGTTTTATTTTATGTTACTGCACTATTCTGTTTATGCATAACAGTAAGGTTATTATCAAGGAAAAGTTTTGGAGTACTGATTCACCCCTCCCCTCTTAGTACATTAGCTTTCTATATTGGGCCTAACAGAATTGCCACATCTGCAACCACTTCACCAGAACCTATTCTTGATAGGTGATGTACAATTTTCAGTTTCTTAACCTTTGGGGGCTCCTCTGTGATTACCTGCTTCAATGTCACCTTAGGCAGCTCTGCCTTTCTCTTCTTCTTCTCAAAAGTAAATTCAAGCCACTATGGTATATCTTGATCTTTGTCACCTTGATGTGACACAATATCAATAGTTATCATATGAACCTCTGCTCGTTCCTCTGCTTCATCTCTTTCTTCCACCTCTATTTGTCTAGGATCCTAAGGTGAAGCAACATGGCGAGCTAGATTAGTTTGGAGAGCTTGCTGCTTGTGAAACTCTCCCAACTTTCCGCTGACCTCTTCTCCAAACACCCTTCATCATCTGCCTTTGTCTAACCTTGCCCAAAAACTATGTCCTTGAGGAGGTCTTCTTGTTCGTGAGGAGTTAAAACTAATCTTTCATTTAGTAGATCCTCCACTTCGTCTCGTTCTTTCTCCCCTCCTAGCGGGTGATGTTCCTCAGGCTCATTCTCTTCCTGGTCCAAATCTGATTCAACATTTCTAACAGTAATCTCTTCAGTGCTAGACTTGAACCCTTGTATCCCCGACTGCCCTATGGTTACATTAATTCATGGTGGTACAAGAGCACTAGTAACTGGAACATCCATTGTAGCTATTGGAGGAGATTGAGCGGTCACATCTTCATTTATTTCTATTCCTTCCTCTTTCTCTTGAGCACCCTCTCTTGCATCCTACCCTATAAGTATCCTTTACATAAGGACTTTGGCTAGTGGTACTACTCCCAATCCATCTGTCACTTCGAGGTTTGCCGCCTTCTTCAACAACTTAGACTCCCTCATCTTCTCCTGAAGTTTCTTCATCAGGTCCTTGGTGCTGTCTTGAGGCCCCACCTCTTCATCGGGGTTGGTAGATGTATTCTTTTTAGAGCCTGATCTTGTTTTCCAAGCATACTCCTTATAACCCCTTGACTGGGGTACCCGTGAGGTAGACTCCTTTTGTTTTCCCTTTGATACACTCAGCCTGATTCTTTGACTTAACCATTGTTTGGTCCTATTGATGACCGCTTGGGAAACCTTTTCTATATTAAAGTCCTCATTAGCAGACCACCTTATTGGGGAGAGGGGATTTTTATCAATTTCTTGTCCTTTGTAAGCAGCATGAAGCATGTCTCCATCATCCCCGAGGTCTTTAGGGAGATTGGTTTCAATTTCAAAATCTCTTATTTGTGGCACTGATAACCTGTCATAATTTTTCTCTCTTACTTCAAAACTGTCCTGGAAATTGGCCCAAAAATCTTCCAGTCTAGGCTTATGTCCCTCATATGCCTTAGGCATAGCTTTCTTGATCTTCCCATAGGGATCATAGAATTCCTTAGCATAATCAAATTCTTTCAGGTTGAAATCCTAAAGCTCTGTCTCTGCCAACTTCACCATCTGTATCTTAGAGCATGAGAAATATCCAATAGATACTGAAAAATCGATGCCTGTTTTGTGCTTAGATGATAGGAGGGATTGGAGGCCTAGCAGTTGCCTGACATATTCTAATAAAATTATCCCGTCATTACAGTACCTAGGGAGCAGCATTGGGTTTCCTGTGAATCCATTGACCCTAATGTAGGTGGAGCGTGGGTTTTGGATAAACCAACACACCCACTCTCAGATGATAGCCATGGCCTCTGGGCTAATCTGGTATCCTCTATCTCCTGTTAGTTTAATTATTACAAGAAAAATGAAGGCATCATTGATCATTTTGAAATGGGCCTTTGCATTAACAAGAGGGAGTTGGGAATAATATTCCCATACCTTCTTTTGTCCTTCTTCATCTCCTAATTGACCCTCCACTTGTGGGCCTAGGTATTTCTCCACTCTTGCGGCCACCCAGATGACATCAAATGTAAAGAAGAATTTCTTGGTCTGGTGGACCTCCTTTATTTATCTATAGATGTTGTTTGAAAGGATCTGAGGCCAATCAAAAAATTTCTTCCCCACTAAGATAGTAGTCATAAACTGAAACATCCATGGATGAAAGTGTTTACATTCAAGCTTGCCAAAGGCCCTGCTTAGCATAATAATTAGGTCTCTTTGAGGTTCCTTAAAGTCTTCTCTCAAGATTTTTGTTGCCTTCAGACCTATTTTCCTTTCTTCCTCCAGCCAATTCTCATTCATATGCCTTTTGTTTGTAGTGTCTTTTTCATTCCATACCTTCAACGCTTCCTCTTTAGTTGAGAGGAATATCTCATCTCTTGTTGGGATGCCGAACACGAATCCCATCATGTCAAGGGAAAAATCTATGACTATTTTACCTTGCGCGTCAGTGCACTTTTTGGTTTCAAGGTTGTAAAATTGGGCAATTGTCATTATGAACTCAGGTACCTGCACCAATTGTGGAAAGATGGTAGCCTCCACTAGGCCTGATCTCTTAATTCTCCTATGTGGGGCTTCCAACCTCGGCTTGTCCAGTTGGGTTCTGATATCCTCGATTTTGATATGGCCAATTTCAGTGTCAGTGACCCATTTAACTTGATCATCCAACTTTGAGGTGTAAACCTGTCGTTGATAGTGTAGTTCATGGTTTTTGGAAGTCAATCAATATCCTTGCCTCTTTTGGTGGAAGATGAGTCCATCTAATTGCTTGAATCTGAAAGGAGAGAACAAGTGTCAGTACATCATACAAAAACATGAAAAATAAAAAACCTCATTCACCTCGGGACTCTAGGGTTCCAGGGTTGATAGATTGCAAAAGGGTCGGGAACTCCGGGGTTCTGGGATTGAAAGTCGAGGCTCAGCTCGGGACTTCAGGGTTCCGGAGTCCCGGGTTAGATATAAAGGACACCCAAAAGACTTAAAGAATAACGAGCTTAAAAGAATGGACCTTGAAACTCCGGGGTTGGCAATACTTATTCTTAAAGGAGGTAATCCGAACTCCAGGATTCCGGGCTTATTAAGCATTAGGTTTCAATGAAAACCTCAGAATTGTAGGGTGGATAAAGCAATTAAACTGAAACTCTGGGGTTTTGGGGTAGGAACTACGACACGTAGGAACACAAGAAACGAGAAAGAAACAAGAAAAAAAAGAAAACAAAAACCCGCGATAAAAAGAAAGATCTAAACTACGAACGACAAGGAGGGCAAAAAGAAATCACCAACCTGGTGAGAAAAATCACCCAAGAATGCAAAAAGAGCTTGAAAGTTCGGAGGCATGAAGTTAGGAGGCAAGAAAGCGAGAGCTCTAGAAGGTTGAATGCACAAATGAGCTTTAAAAAGTTCACTATTCATATTTATACCTCCCTGAACCTCGTCTGTATGAACGCCTTAAATAGGACCTTAGGACTCTGGTTTCCTGGGGTTTAGGGCTCGACAAAAAAAAAAAAAAAACACCTCACCTCGGGACTCTGGGGTTCTGGGGTTGATGCATAAAAACACAACCTACCTTGGGACTCCAGAGGTCTGGAGTTTTGAGGCAGACAACACAGGACGCACCTCGGGACTCTGAGACTCTGAAGTTTTGAGGTTGATGATCAAAACAAAGAAGACAAGGCACCACCTCGGGACTCCGAGGTTCTGGGGTAGGTGCACTAACAAGCAACAAAGACCAACCTCGAGACTCTGGGGTTCTGGGGTAGGCAAAGAGAAACAAAAGAAAGAGAGACCTCGGGACTCTGGGACTCGAGAAGTCCAAGGTAAAAGAAACAAAGGAACAAAAAGAAAAAAATGGGACCCATATTTTCAACACAAGTAAACTAATGGGGGTTAGGTATGCAGGGCATTAAAAATGGTGTGTATTTGGGAAAAATAACTCTAGGCAATTTAGAACTTCAGAATATCTGGTTAGCCTGATGCCTAAAGCTACTATCATTCAAAAGGATGTATAAGAGAAAAAGATGAATGGATCAATGAACAAACAACCAAGTCCATAACCGAACATGATTAACTCATAAGTGTGTGTGTGTATGATTTATTACTCCACCATTTTCAATAATGCAGATAAACAGAGGAAACTGGGCCCAAGCTACGTAGGTGAAGTCAACCAATGTGTTTCATGCAAGGTTATCCTGGGCATAGCTCTGTTGGCAGTCAAGTGTCTATAGCCCTGACAAAGATACCTCTGGTTCCTGTCAAGCAGTGCTGAACTGCTAGCCAAGCGTCCATAGCTCTGGTGGAGGTTACTGGAAACACCCATTTTAGTTGCTTTAAGAGGACCATTTCTTTTCCTTCTCTCTCTTTTTTTTGAAAACATTATAGAATATAGAAGGACTTATTTATTTAATAAATTTTAAGCAACCTTTCAAACATTGAAATCTGATTACTGGGTTGGGAACCATGATGGACAACATGAAACAACCTGACTTCGAACTTTTCACTTGAAAACCAATTTATCCGATATCTTACAAAACTTTCTGATGTATCTTAATCTGGCGGTAGTGTTGAGTTTATCAAGCTAGCCTTTTCCAATTGAAGGTAAAAAAAACTCAGATCATATTTAAACCATTATATACCACCTTGAATGAGTGTAGACAAAGGTTTCAAAATTAACCAAATGACAATTAAGTCATAAATAGAAAAGAGTCAAAGTCTCTCAAAATTTAGCAATATGTTATGCAAAGGACACCTTCCTTTTAGAATCTTTGAGAGAAAATACGTATATCTCGATACAAATGAAATGAAACAAACAAACAAAACAAAAAGGGAAACAAGCATGCAACAAAGCACAAACACAACAAACATGCAACAAAAAACAAACAAGAAACGAAGCAAAAGAAACAAAAACAACGAAACTAACAAAAAGAACTAATGTACTATATACAATAGGTCAAGCTTCACGGGGGGTTAATCGAAGTAATGTTTGAGGAACTAACCATTGATGAGCAATGGCACAAGTTCTCCAGTCAAAGAACTTAACCTAAAGGTGTTCTCTCCTAAAATTTTGGCTATTTGATAAGGACCTAACCACAACCTTTCAAACTTGTGGTGATCACCTTTCTTCTCCTTGGCCTGGTCCCATAACAAAACTAAGTCAAAGATCCGAAAAGCTTTCACCTTAGCTCTTTTGTCAAACCATCGCTTAACAACGACTTGATGCTTGGAAAAGTGTTGTAGAGTATTAATCCCTTTTTCATCTAGTTTCAACAAATTTAAGAGCCGAACCTCTACTTGATCCTCAATTTCAAGTTCTTTCACTAGCTGGAGGAGCGGTATTTGTAAGTTAATTGGGAAGACAGGTAATACGGAGAAGTTCCCAAGGCGGCTTTTACTCTGGTTCGATCAGCCCATAAGGCATATCTTAATTGATTATGCCAGTCCCTAGGATTCTTCTCGAGTAGCTTTTTGATGACATCTAAGATGTTCTTGTTCGTAGATTTGGCTACTCCATTACCTTGCGGATAGTAGTTGGATGAAAATTTTAATATTATCTTATACTCATATGACCATTGCATCAGCTATGCAGAAGTAAAAGCAGGTCCATTATCACATACCAGAGTGAACGACATACCAAACCTGGTGACAATGTGTTCTTCAATGAATTTCAAGACTACCTCTACAGTAGCATTTCGACACGCAATGACTTCTATCCATTGGGTACAGTAATCTGTCTCGGTAAGAATGAACTTATGTCCTACAGACGAGTTAGGATTAATGACACCTATAAAATCCAGCGTCCATTGGGTGAAAGGTCTTACCTTGAACACTGGTTGGAGAGGCATGGCGGGATTCCTCTCTCTGGAAGCTGCAGTTTGGCATGTATGATAGTGATGAACATTCTCATGAGTATCCTTAAAAATACTAGGCCAATAATATCCAACCTTCAAAATTTGATGTGCAGTGGCATCCGCTGACCCATGACTAGTACCATACTTTCTGTGGAATTCATCTATCATGTTACGAGCTTCTTGATGATCAAGACATTAAAGGTAAATACCTTTATAATTATTTCTATAAAGTGTCGAATCCTTGATCATATAATTGGCACTTTTGAGCCTTAAAGCTCATCTTTGCGTGGCTGTCAACCCCTCAGGACACTTATTATTCAGTAATATAAAAACCAAATCTGCGTACCATGGGTCTTGAGTGAATGATGCCAACATATTCTGTTGGCACTGGATTCAAGGGATGTCAGTCGCCATAGCTTGAGACAATCCTTGGCCTCTGACTAACTTCATCAGATGCATCTCTAGATAAAATTCTTGTAAAATTTCCATCCATTTCCCTCAACGTTCTCCCAGTTAGGACTGCATAAGTAGTGACTTCATCGCTTGATCAGGGACAATCGCATATATTTTACTTCTCAGGATATAATGCTTGAATTTATTGACTTCTCTTACTAAGGTGAAAGCTTGTTTTTCAAGGGATGAATATCTAACCTCAACACTCTTGAAAGGAGAGCTCATAAATGCAATGGGTTTCTCATCTCATCAAAACAGTTGCTTTTGAGTGTAACGAAGCAAAATAATATATGTAGAATGGAAGAGTGTAGTCCGGGCTAGTCAACACGAGAGTTTCAACGATGGATTTATTAATCTGATTCAAAGCCACTTTTTCTTTAGCTATCCATTCAATCTGAACATATTTCTTCATCATTTCATTTAGCGGTTTGACTATCTTAGCAAACCCAGTGATAAACTTTCTATCAAAGTTGATCTTCCCAAAGAAAGATCTCATCTCCTTTTTACTGCCAGACATTTTTAACTTCAACAACACTTGCACTCAATCTGGGTCTATGGATATCCCCATCTCAGAGATTACATGGACGAGGAGCTTTCCTTCATCCACTCCAAATACACATTTCTTGGGGTTAAGGGAAATCCCATATTTTCGACACCTCTCTAGCACTTTTTGAAGGTGGTCTGGGTGATCTTCTCTGACCTTGGAGAATATAGTCAAGTCATCCATATAAATGATAATACATTTACCAATCAGATCTTTGAAGGCCATATCCATTGCTCTTTGGAAGGTAGCCCCGACATTGATTAACCCAAATGGCATCCTTCAGTATGCATATGTTCCCCACTTCGTCGTAAACACTTTTTTCATATGATCCTCATGGTTCACCAAAACTTGGTTATATCCAGAATATCCATCTAAAAACAACATTTGTGAACCATTTACTATTTGTAGTACCTCATCCAAAGAAGGAAGTGGGTAATTATCTTTCTCAGATGCCTTATTGAGATTGTGAAAGTCCACACAAAGTCGTATTTCCCCATTCTTTTTCCTTACTGGTACCAAATTGGCAACCCAGGTAGAATGAGATACCAGGAGAATAATTTTAGCAGAGAGCAACTTTTGTACTTCCTTGAAAATCAAGGGTTCGATAAGTGAATTAACCGGTCGTTGCTTCTGCCTGAACGACTTTATGTTAGGTTTTAGGGGGATAACATGGATGATGATTGATGTATCAAAAGTTTTTAAATCTTCATATCCCCACGCTATTACATCAATGAACTCTTTCAAGATTTGTAAAATTTTCTCTCTTTCATTTTGAGTGCAAATCTTCCCAATATAAACAATCTTCTCTTGACCCTGTGGACCAATATTGTATGGTTCGTATTTCCCGCCATCCTAATCCGTTGTTAATCTCTCCTTTACTCTGGGATTGGAGTCAAAAATCCTCTCTAAGGTGACCATACCTTTAGGAATAATGTTAGTTGGTAAATCCATAATTTCATGATCATTCTTGTCATTAAGATCATCCGATCTATCCTTTTCATCGATGATTTGTTCTTCAAAAGCCCCTGAATTGGCAAGAAAGGCTAGAATGTGGGTATCATCCTGAAAAACTTGAAAGTATTTGACATTATCAGGAACTGCAGGCGTGGAGACCAACTCCATGGAAAACTTCTTCAAAGGGGATTGGCTCACTGGTTCTAATGTGCTTGCTGCTACTGCCAGTGCATCGGGTATTCCGTTTACTTTCCTATCTACCAGCTAAATATTAAAAGCATCAAAATCCTCAATTAGACCCCATACTCTATTCCTATATGTTGCTAGCCTTTTATCATGACATGCATATTGGCTTCGCACTTGTTTGACCACCAGCTCAGAATCTCCCTGCACTTTCAAGAATTTAGCTCCCTTCTTATGAGCGAAAAGTAATCCTCTAACTAGTGCTTCATACTCCATCATATTATTAGTACAAGGGAATTGGAGTCTATAAGAGGCTAGAAAGGTTTTCCCTTTTGGACTGGTTAACTCTACGCCTGGTCCACTACCTTGCTTGGATCTTGCCCCATCAAACTTTAAAAACCATATTTCATCTTTTAGTTTCTTTACATTCTTCACCTTAGGATCAATGATCAGATTAGCTTCTAGAGGTGATTGCTATCTCTTGGGTCCAAGGTCTTGCAACACCTAAGGTTGTTTGATTACAAGTTACAAGAATACTTCAGAGGTGTTAGGAGTAATCTGTTCCACTTGAGGTTGGTGTTGAGATTGTGCTTCTTCATTCTTTTGCTCAAGAGGGATATCCTCCTTCTCTTGTTTGATAATCTCAACTGCGAAGACCTCTCTGTTGCATTCCCTAGGTTGGGAAGTCTTATTCATAGGATCCATTATTTGGGGCACTAGTCCTTCACAAATTAGAATTTGAATTTCTTCCATATTGATGGTATGATTAGCATCTTTGTATTGGATTGGGCTCAAAAAATTTGTAATCTCATTCTAACATGGGATACATGACATTTCTGAGTGCTCCTCATGATGTATCCGACACCATTTTGGAAGCAGCAAATCTTGTATCTTTATAGTATCCTCTAATAAACACATCCCTTCTTTTACTATTGTAACAAAACCTTTGACCCACCCTCTATATGTGGTCATGTCAGTTTGATGCTATAGAGAAAGAGCATGTGTAGAGAAAGTGAGGATTTCATTAACTCTATATACTCTTGGACTTACTTCAGCATAAGCCACCTCATTTGGAGCCCCATAATCTGTGACTAACTTCTTCAACTTGGGTTCTCTATCAATCTGGATTTGGTTGCTTACCCCTTTCCATGGAAGCCATAAATATGTAAAACATGTTGAGAAATATTCTCCCAAGTTTTTTGACCAATCCCTACTAAGGAGCATCCCATATACCTCTAGAATATCCACTACTTGAATGTTGATGTAACATGATATGTGGGGATCAACACCCAATTGAATATATACATCTTTTAATTCTTCAATTACGTTAACCTTAGTTTGTCTAGTTGTACCACCTTACTATTTTCATGTACTGGGTTGAGACCAAGCTTCTGACATATAGAGTAGGGCATTACATTTCCTGAAGCACCTGAATCTACGAAACAGTTGTGTAGATTCTTTCCACATATCCTCAAACTTAGTAAAAATGGTGGATTCTCAATTGCATCACTACTAGAATTGGCGTTAATTTCATTCAGGTTGGCCATCTTAACCTCGTTGCTCTGTGACTCTAGCAGTTCCAACTTCCTAAGGAGAGCCTTCTTTTGTTCAGGGCAATATCTCAGTACTTCCATTAGGGACATAATGGTGGTAGTTCTCTCCATCTCCTTAGTAACATCAAATGATCCTAACAAAATATAATCTTGCCCTTGAGTCTATCTAGGGTGTGCTTCTTGAAAAGCTTGAGGGGGGTGAGGATTATTGCTTGCATTCACATCTAGAGGTACAAATCCACCCTTCGAGGGAGGTGGCTCTATTAATGGAGCCTTGCATTGACTTCTAAGATTGTAGTTGTTTTGGGTCTGAAAGGCCTGAGCATCATAGACACATGGTTCACCTTCACCTTCAGCTTGAAATTCCTTGCACAGGAACGTATCAACCAACATTGCAGTATTAACTTTATCAGGTTCATCGTTAGAGCCATCTTTTGGTTGAGAATCAACTTGAGCAATCCTTATGATCTCGTGCATCAGGATGATCAGGGTTCACCCCACTGTTGTTTGGACCCGTATTCCATTGCCTATTGTAAGGTTTGTTGTTATACCTTTGGTTTTGGTTCTAGTTGTTGTAATTTCACTGATTATTATATGGTTGGGATTGGTTATACCCTCCCAAAGGATTCATCTTTAACTGGCTTAAGTCTAAAGTAACTTGTGAGATCATTTTCTTCAATGCTTCTACTTCAACGGATATATGAGATCCTTAGCTCTCAGGCATCATAGTTGGGGGTTGGCTTGCTATGTGAGTATTACAAAACTGTTGCTTTCCCCCTTTCAATTGACCAACATATTGCATTTGAGTGGGAGCGGTATTAGTATTGTTCTACCAGGTCAAAGCTTGGGTCACAAACTGCTGATTAGCCTGAGGTTGCGGTGCATAGATTGACACCAGGTTCATTGTCAAGGATCCTATAAGTAAAGGTGAGGGTACACTAGGGAGTTGGTTGTAGTTCCCTATATTCACCCCTATGGGCAAATTGTATCCATTTCCTTCTAGGGTTTGATTTAACTCATGATTCATGTTGATTGCTAATGTGTATACTTTTGCCGAAGTGTATCTTTGATCTTTAGGAACACTCTTCTTGATAAACATGGCAGTCCAAGGGTCAATAGATCTTAGATAGGAGTCAATTGCTACGTTGGGTGCTACTTGGTAAGGGGCTTGTAACCTCTTGAATGCCCTTTGGAAGTTAGTGTTAAAAGTTGTTAAAAGCTCATTCAGTGACTTTTTAAGGGAGGCGAACTGATGGTACAGTGTTCCAGGGTCTACATATACTTAGAATTGATCAATGAAAGCCTTCTCCAAGACATCGCAGCCAATGATGGAATTTGTTGGTAGTATTAAGTACCAATTATATTCATTCTCCCCAAATGAATATGGGAAGAGCCTACATACTACATCTTGGTGTTTGATGTTGTTATAGATGACTGCATCTTTGAATACTTCTATATGCTCGTTAGCTATCCTGCCTCCCAAATAATAGATGTTCCTACAAAATTTATCTGGGTTTCTAGGTAGGTCATGTATGCCCCCTGGTATAGTTCCTAGTGGTGATTGGTCCTGGTTAAAGTAGGCCATTGAAGGTGGTAATGGTGGATTTTGAGTCACAAAAGGTGTAGTGATGGGATGAGGATTAGGGATCAATTGATCTTCTACGTTAAGTATGGATGATTGCACTGGTGAGGTTATTGAGGGTTGTCTCTTAGCTTTGTTTTTATTTCCCTTGGTGGTAGGTCCTAGCTCTACTAAGTCGGATGGTGAAGAACTACTCCTAAGGATCCTATGGAATCTCTTGGGAGAGAAAGATGATATACAATCCAGCTTAATACCTTAATTTTTCTGGTTGTGGGTTTTCCTATGGGAGAAGTTGTCTTTGTGCCTCTGCTTCTATACGTATAGCCTTTTGTCTTTCATTGTCCAAGACTTGTCATGTTCATAACCAATTGTTATAATCTCTTTTATTGTCCCAAGCAAGGTCATATGGTTGGGTAAGGATGTGATCTTGCTCGTAGTTGAGGTTAGATTGCGTAAAGGGAAGAAATCTGTCTCCTGAAAGTACCATGTGTGGTCAACCAGCAAGGGGACTAGTATAGTCCCTCCTAGCGCTAGTTTCTATTGATGACCATTTTGGCACACCCGCCAATAGTCAGGTAGCCAATGTGAACACTCACCACCTCTCCTGAAAAGCAATAAGATTTGGAAAACTCACTACTCCAAGGTCTCTATAGTCAGATCACAACGGTGATGGGCAACCGAATGGTTGATGTGGTTTTACCTATTAAGGGGCCTGTTGGTTAAAACTAAATCCCATTGATCGTTAATAGTTAAACTTCCTTTTTTTTGTATTTTATAATTTCAAGATTCTCTAGAAAATAAATTGCAAAAGATAAGTCAGGGAAACAAAAAAGTAACAATGAAACCAACACAATAACAGCTTAATAAAATACTTAGTTAGTTCCCTGCAATCCGAGAAATTATCAAATGCTATTCAAATTAGCATTCGACAACGAACCTCTAGTAAACTTGCAAAATCATCAACTTCATAGACTTATGAAAATAAAATCATCAATAATATCGGGTACCACAATAATTCTCATACACCACTTACTTAAGCAATATGATTCATAAAGCAATAAATAAAAGATCAAACCACGTTGCTAATTCCAAATAACAAACATTATCAGATTACACACAACAATTTCGTAGAATATAAACCTAGATCAGGCAATCTACAAGCTGCTTCTTGTATTTATTTCAAAGAATAAAGAATAGCAGAAGTATATCATAATCTAAAAGAATAATCTAAAAATCTTCTAAGTGGGCCACAAATCATCAATTTGGGGACCCTTACAAATGAATCCAAACTCTCAATTTATATAGTTTTCAACCCTATTTCCTAGGAAATAAATCTAACCTAAATTAAGAAGTCAAAACTAGGAGTCATAGTTAACTTGCAAGTTTCTGCCTCTAGACTCCAGTTAACTACTACAAAATGGAGGTTGCATGAGCACTATGAAGACCATGCTGGGTGAGCCAAGCTTTCATAGTCATGGAAAATTTTTCTCAAAATTGGAACGTGAGTCAGAGCTGCAGCTAAAAATATAAAATTGGGAGTCATGCGAAATGCCTGCTATCTTTAGCAGCTATGTGTTCATCTTTCACTTTTTAATAAAAGATCTACAATTATCGATAATGCATGCAATAACTTAAAGAAGAGGATCAACTACATGTTTAATTCTAAATTTGTATTTCTTCAAAACTTCCTCTGCATGCTTCTTTCCTTTCTCTAACTCCCCTATTGTTTTTGCCACTTCTTGAAATTGGGTAATCAGGTATGTGTATCTGTCCATGAGAGCAACATCAAACTGAGCTGAAGGTCCTAAATTTTGGGCCTCATATGCATCCCACTAATTCAAAAATTTCTCTTCCTTCATTATCCAGGTAGTGGTTAACCCTAACCCAAAAGCTCTGAGCAAATTCGCAACTATTTATTAAAAATTTTTAGTTTCCATTCCCATTGCGAAGAACAAGAAGCTAATGTTCCACCGGCCTGTACTACCTCATGGTGTATCCTCGTGGTATCTTGCAAAAATAATCTAATCTTAGTAGCATTATTTGGGCCCATGATTTAGCTGAAACAACCACCCGTCTCACCTCCACTAACGTCTTCACTTATCCCTTTGGCAATGATGAGGTTGACAAGAGGTTGTTATCCCTACAAGAGTCTAGAGTTTTCTCATTTCTAACAATTGTTTGTATTGGCCCAATTATTCTTTGAGATCCATGTTGGAGGTATGTTCCTTCTACACGCGCCCCCTGAAAACACTAGTGGCTAGCTCTAGAGTGTCCAACTCTCCCCACTTTGTTTGTTTACCCAAATTCACTTGGGATACTTGATATTTAGGAGAAGCTTGACCTTCAGCCTGGAGTGGAACTGCCACATCTGCAACCACTTCAGCAGAACCTATTCTTGATAGGTGATGTACAATTTTTGTTTTCTTAACCTTTGGGGGCTCCTCCATGATTACCTGCTGTAATGTCACCTTAGGTAGCTCTGCCTTTCTCTTCTTCTTCTTGAAAGTAAATTCAAGCCACTGTGGTATATCTTGACCTTTGTCACCTTCATGTGACACAATATCGACAATTATCATATGAACCTCTGCCTGTTCCTCTGCTTCATCTCTTTCTTCTGCCTCTATCTGTCCAGGTACCTGAGGTGAAGCAACTTGGTGGGCTATATTAGTTTGGAGAGCCTACTGCTTGTGCAACTCTCCCAAATTTTTGTTGACTTCTTCTCCAAACAGCCTTCATCATCTGCCTTTGTCTTGTCTTTCCCAACAACTATGTCCTTGAGGAGGTCTTCTTGATCCCGAGGAGTTAAAACTAATCTTTCATTTAGTAGATCCTCCACCTCATCTCGTTATTTCTCCCCTCCTAGCGGGTGATGTTCCTTGGGCTCATTCTCTTCCTGGTCCGAATCTGATTCAACATTTCTAACAGTCATCTCTTCAGTGCTAGACCTGAACCCTTGTATCCCCGACTGCCCTATGGTTATATTAATTCATGGTAGTATAGAGGCACTAGTAACTGGAACATCCACTATAGCTATTGGAGGAGGTTGAGCGGGCACATCTTCATTTATTTCTATTCCTTCCTCTTTCTCCCAGGTACCCTCTCCTGCAACCTGCCCTATAGCTATCCTTTGTAGAAGGACTTTGGCCAGCGGTATTGCTCCCAATCCATCTGTCACTTTGAGGTCTGTCAGCTTCTTCAACAACTTAGACTCCCTCATCTTCTCCTGAAGTTTCTTCATCAGGTCCTTTGTGTTGTCTTGAGGCCCCACCTCTTTATCGGGGTCGGTAGATGTATTCTTTCTAGAGTCTAATCTTTTTTTCCAAGCATACTCCTTATAACCCCTTGACTGGGGTACCCGTGAGGTAGACTCCTTTTGTTTTCCCTTTGATGCACTCAACCTGACCCTTTGACTTAACCATTGTTTGGTCCTATTGATGACGGCTTGGGAAACCTTTTCTATATTCACTTCCTCATTAGCGGACCACCTTATTGGGGAGAAGGGCTTTTTATCAATTTCTTGTCCTTTGTAAGCAACATCAAGCATGTCTCCATAATCCCTGAGGTCTTTAGGGAGATTGGTTTCAATTTCAAAATCTCTTATTCGTGGCACTGATAACCTATTATAATTTTTCTCTTTGTTTAAAACTTTCCTGGAGGTTGGCCCAAAAATCCTCAAGTCTAGGCTTATGTCCCTCATATGCCTTAGGCATAGCTTGCTTGAGCTTCCCGTAGGGATCATAGAATTCCCTAGCATAATCAAATTCTTCTAGGTTCAAATCCTGAAGCTTTGGCTTTGCCAACTTTGCCACCTGTATGTTAGAGCACGAGAAATATCCAATAGATACTAAAAAATTGATGCCTACTTTGTGCTTAGAGGATAGGAGGGATTGGAGGCCTAGTAGCTACCTGACATATTCTTAAAAAAATATCCTATCATTACAGTACCTTGGGAGCAACATTGGGTTTCTCATGAATCCACTGACCCTAATGTAGATGGAGCGTGGGTTTTGGATAAACCAACACACCCACTCTTGGATGATAGCCATTGCCTTGGGGCTAATTCGGTATCCTGTATCTCCCGCTAGTTTAATTATTACAAGAAAAATGAAGGCATTATTGATCCTTTTGAAATGGGCATTTTCATTGATGAGGGGGAATTGGGAATAATATTCCTATACCTTCTTTTGCCCTTCTTCATCTCCTAATTGACCCTCCACTTGTAGGCCTAGGAATTTCCCCGCTCTTGCGGCCACCTAGATGACATAAGATGTAAAGAAGAATTTCTTAGTCTAGTGGACCTTCGTTATTTGTCTGCAGATGTTGTTGGAAAGGATCCGAGGCCAATCAAAATATTGCTTCCCCACTAAGATAGTAGTTGAAAACTGAAACTTTCATGGATGGAAGTGTTTACAATCAGGCTTGCCAAAGCCCTTGCTTAGCATGATAATTAGGTCTCTTTGAGGCTCCTTAAAGTCTGCTCTCAGGATTTCTATTGCATTTAGACCTATTTTCCTTTCTTCCTCCAACCAGTTCTCATTCATATGCCTTTTGTTTGTAATGACTTTGTCGTTCCATACCTTCAAGGCTTCCTCTTTAGTTGAGAGGAATATCTCATCACTGGTTGGGATGCTGAACACGAATCCCAACATGTCAGGGGAAAAATCTATGACTGTTTTACCCTGCACGTCAGTGAACTTTCTAATGTCAGGGTTATAAAATTGGGCAATTGTCATTATGAACTCAAGTGCCTGCACCGACTGTGGAAAGATGGTAGCCTCCACTAGGCCTGATCTCTTAATTCTCCTTTGTGAGGCTTCCAACCTCGGCTTGTCCATTTGGGTTCTGATGTCCTCGATTTTGATATGGCCAATTTCAGTGTCAGTGACCCATTTAACATGATCATCCAACTTTGAGGCGTAAACCTGTCGTTGATAGTGGTATTTCATGGTTAATGGAAGTCGATCAATATCCTTGCCTCTCTTGCTGGAAGATGAGTCCAACTAATTGCTTGAATCTCGAAGGATAGAATAAGTGTCAGTATATCATACAAAAACATGAAAAAAAAACCTCATTCACCTCGAGACTCTAGGGTTGATAGATTGCAAATGGGTCTGGAACTTTGGGGTTCCGAGATTGAAATTTGAGGCTCAGCTCGGGACTCCAGGGTTCCGGAGTCTCGGGTTAGATACAAAGGACACCCAAAAGACTTAAAGCTTAACAAGCTTAAAAGAATAGACCTCGGAACTCCGGGGTTTCAGGGTGGATAAAGCAATTAATCTGGAACTTGGGGGGTCTGGGGTAGGAACTAGGGCACACAGGAACATGAGAAACAAGAAAGAAACCAATAAAAAATGAAAACAAAAACCCGCGATAAAAAGAAAGATCTAAATTATGAACGACGAGGAGGGAAAAAAAATCACCAACCTAGTGAGAAAAATCACCCAAGAACGCGAAAAGAGATCAGAAGTTCAGAGGCATGAAGTCAATAGGCAAGAAAGTGAGAGGTTTGGAAGGTTGAATGCACAAATGAGCTTTAAAAAGTTCACTATTCATATTTATACCCACCCGAACCTCATCCATACGAACGCCTTAAACAGGACCTCGGGACTCCAGGGTCCCGGGGTTCCGGGCTCGACAACAAAATAAATAAAACACCTACCTTGGGACTCTGGGGTTCCCGGGTGAAGGAGACCAAGCAAACAAACAATCAACCTCGAGACTCTGGGGTTCTAGGGTCGATGCATATAAACAGAACCTACCTCAGGACTCTGGGGGTCCGTAGCTCCGAGGCAGACAACACAGGACGCACCTCAAGACTCCAGGACTCCGAAGTTCCAAGGTAGAAAAACAAAATGAAGAAGACAAGGCACCACCTCGGGACTCCAGGGTTCCAGGGTAGGTGCACCAACAAGTAACAAAGACCAACCTCGGGACTTCGGGGATCCGGGGTAGGCAAAGAGAAACAAAAGAAAGAGAGACCTTGAGACTCCGAAGTTTTGAGGTAAAAGAAACAAAGAAGCAAAAAGAAAAAAAGGGACCCATATTTTCAATACAAGTAAACTAATGGGGGTTAGGTATGCAGGGCATAACACTAGGAATGAGGCAAAATTAAAATACCAAAATGGTTGGAACTCAGCTAACTACCTCACCATTTATTTGGCTATCAAGACAGAGAAGTCGAGATGGAATGGCCCCTTCTTCCAATATTTGAACAAGAAACCCATCATAGGGGTGGTGATCTCCCGGTTGCTAGCATGACCTCATAGCAATGTAAGGGTTGAGGAGATATCTTTGAGATCATCATGCTTCAAATCACTATAGGACATAGGGAACCTAGGAGGCCCAACTATTGGACTCCGCCTCAACACATTGTCATGAAACAAGACAATATCCCTCGTTTCCCAGTATTCTTCCATGGAGTCTTCTTCGAACACTACCGTGCTGTCAATTATGGGACAACATAACATGTCTCAAATAGCTTCTAGGGTTATAACATCTCTCAAAAAGGAACCTTGAATTGAAGAAGAATCTAGCTCAAACCTGTTGGTGCATGCGACTACAAATTCTAGACAATGCAGAACCATGGGAACCATGAATTGAGGAAAACCACTATTCTTGAACTTGAATGCAGTGGATTGCGGCTCATTCTTGTGATTTACCATTCTTGTTCAAGTGGCTTCCTTGATGTTCTTCGGTTGCCTGTTTAGTTCGGGTTTGATGACATTCTCCAAAGAATCAATCATCGTTGCAGGATTGCGGGTGGTCAACTTCAATTTGGGTTTGGTCCTTGGATATTCTGGCTTTGGGGGCACGACATTGGAGGAATATGAGAGTTCCCCGTATAGGTCCACCCACATTTTCCCTTGGAAAGGATTTGGGGAGGCTGCTTCCATCTCCATTTTCTGCAAGTAAGCTTTTCAGTCTGACACCTCTGAAGAGTTTTGACGCTTGGGATGCAAAATGAACAATATGACATGCACTTTTTGAGGCCTTCTTCCTTAAATACGTCACATGCCTATATTTGTGCAAAAGAGGGCATTTAATGATAAGCGCCTATCCGAAATATGCCACCTCATTTTCCAAGTTGCAATTAATTCTAAAAAAGGGATAAGCGTCGCCATTTGCGTTTCCCGAAAATATGCCTATTCAATACATCATTACTTTGAACCACTTGAGACGATCTGTTTGTCTGGATAAATATCCTCATTAAGGAGAGCATCTTCACCCAATGAGGCTCGCATGAGCCAAAGTAGACCTGCTGGTTACTGGACATAGGCACGATATACTTGGATATACGCATGGCATCTGAGGATACTGCTTCTCTTTCCAAGGTTCTGGACGGGACGTACACAACCTTCAGGCTCGACTCCATTTACTTGCATGAGTTATGAGAAAAGATAGTTGCGTCGGAGATCGAGAGTGCTAACTTTCAATTTTATTTATTACCCGGAGCTAGAAATATGCTATAAATATGTCTTTTCAGACACTCTTTTGCACAATATCTAGTTCAACGACGGAGTTTCTTAAATTATGGATACTCCTGTCAGGCTTACCAGTAGTAAAGCTCAACTCTCTTTCTTAGGTAACATCTTAGACCAAAGGTTGCAGGGAATGACGTAATGTAAAAATCCTCTGATCATTGCTTCCATCAAATGGGTTCTTGGGGAAGACTTTATTGACGATGTGGACAGATATCGTGTCAACACGGATATCTGTTCACGTTTTGTGGCCTCATTCCTAGATTTTGGGATGACCGGTTATCTAACTTCAGAGATAACTTACTCTCTTGCCTCTAGAATATCTAGGTGGCTTGGAGGATGTTGTGGCATATTACAATCCTTTCAGAGGTTTACCCCTGGCTTCAGATCTGTAGCGTTTCATCACCTTCGAAGAGGAGGTGTCTTGGTATATGCTTATAGGCGGCCTGAAGACCATTTCATTGTCATCTCATTGCTTCTAAGTTGAGCTTGCAGTAGAGTTCCTCCTCTGGGTTCATCTGATAGTGCCTGTTCTGACTGGCACAAATTGGTACACTGAATTCAAAGATTACATCTTCTTGCGGATCTTGATGGTGCATATTCTTCCAAATCCGGTGCTTGTGTCGATAGCTCAAAAACTTGACGATGACTCTGACCACGAGTGGTCAAAATAAGATGATGGTGAAGATGAAGATGATGATTTCCAATTTCAAATGGAAGAGGAGGACGATGAGGAAGACGCCTAAAATACTGCCACCCTGTTCCAAAAATTATCACTTTACTTTTCATATATAGGTTGCATGCCTTCTATATGTATTGCACAAAGATACTTTTATAATATAATGATCTCCTTTTGTTTTCTCGAGGCGTATCTTGTGGTTCACTTTTTTCTTCTTGGAATGCATGAGGAAACATAATTAAATAAATAGGGCACACCCAAAATACATTATTTACATTATTTACATTAGGAAAGTCGCTACTTTAGTGGAAGGGTTTAAGATGAAACCCATTAACCAGGATCCTGAGAGAGTCCCCCTGCATATTCTTGAGATCGAAAGCATTACACCCCTTAAAATTCATGATGTGGAAGGGTCCCTCCCATAAACCATCAAACTTAGCATGCTGACCAGGCTTGGCTGCCCTCTCATTATATTTCAAAACAAGATCGCCCTCTTTGAGTTCCGGGTAAGAACTTTTCTTGTTATCAAACCACCTCTTGACGGTTTGTTGGTAGTTTTGAAGTGATGAAAATTCTGCTTCCCTTGCTTCTTCTAGCTCCATAAGCTTTGCCAATCTTACATCCATGGGCTCATTTTTGGTCACCTCGATAGACTTGAGTAGCTTCCAGGCATGAATCTCTAAGGATATGGGGAATAAGGAATCCTTGCCATAAAATAGCTTGTATGGAGAGTTCTTCAAAATCTGCTTGAGTGTGAACTGGTCCACCCATAATGCGCTTCTCAAGTGGTGATGTCGCTCCCTTTTGTGTTCAGACCCCATCCTTTTAATGAGCCTTATGAGATTCTTGTTGGTAGATTCGACTAGAACATTTCCCTATGGATAATAATTTGAGGAGGTCTTCAGGTAGATACCTCGACTGAGAGAAAATTGAGTGACTCATGAGCCTATGAATTCTCATGCATTGTCCAATACTATGGTCTTTGGTGGACCATACCAACATAGTAAGTCTTCCAGAAATGCTAGTATTTTCGCCTTTGACGAATTCCTTAGGGGGACAACCCTAGAACATCTGGTGAAGTAGTCAGTATGTTACAGGGCACCTAACATTCCAAGAAAGAAATGTTATTTTCTTTCAAGTTGTGTGTGTTTTCTTTATGATGTAATAATGGACCAACCATTTGGGACTCAGTAGAGCCATGGTTGAGTTGTCCAAGTTTTGGTTTGAGTCATTTGTGTTCAGGATGTTGATAGCCTGAGAAGTGAGATGCTTGAGTAGATCACGGGAGTAGTAATCCTAAATGAATTTTATCATGTAATAGGGGTCTATTGTTTGGTTTTTAGGTCTTCTAGGGTGTTTGAGGACCTTCAGGACTCTTGAAATGCATTAAAATGCAAAGTTGCATATTAAGAGTCAAAAGATGTAAAAAGTTGTTGAGCAACATTTTGCAATTTTCGCAAAAGTTGCATTTTTGGTAGATGGCATTGAAAAGTTGGTTAAACTAACTGATCTAATAGTATAAAATCCAAAATTCACTTCATTGTATGGGTTGGACAATTGGGAATGCAAGAACAAGTTTTTGGTTTTTGAATGAATTTTGTATTTCATCATTTTTGACAGTTTTATCTTGTTTTCATTGCTTGGTATGGTCTAGTATGGACTTGATTGTACAAAATCATTGCAGGGAATGAGTGTTGATTGAATTTTCTTTCCATTAATCTTGGATTTTAGGATTGATTGTTCTTAGTTGCAGAGATATCTTCCATTCTTTGCAACTAGGTGTAAAACCCTTGCAAGTAGGGTTTAAGAGAAAAAATGGCTCTAACCTAAGCATTCTTTGATGAAACCTATTGAAATCAAGAGGAATTATAGTTTAGGATAGGTTTTTTTGTTTTGTAGGTCATTGTGGAGGAGAGACAATGAAGCCCCAGGCTCACCATTGGGAGTAGGTAAGTTAGGACAATAGAAGAAGTGTGTTTTAAGAGCACAAGAGGATTGGCACATGGAAAAGTTTCATATGGTTGGAAAGACCTAAGTATTCCCTTGAATAATCCCTAATTTTTTTGAGTAGGTGTTTTGACTGGCGAAGAGTTTCAAAACCATCTTTCCAAGTCACCCGGTGAGGCCTAAACCCTAAAAAATAGTGCAGTATTGGAAACCCTATTTGTACGGATAACCCAGATGAAAATTTTTAGTATTATCTGTAAATCAGAAAAGGTTACTTGAATCTATTATTTATTTATAGCCTTGTTTGGAAAGTTTTCAAATTAAGACCCAAAAACTACCAAGGGAGGGCTAATTCAGTTAGGCCTATTTGAGCCCGAGAGAGACCTAGAAGGGTTAGGAAACCATAAAATGGAAGTGGAGATTCTTAAAGCCTCAAAAGACTTCAAAGACACTTTGTAGATGCATTTTGAGTACATTGAAAGTGGTTGGGTGTTGTGATCCTTGCAGGAGTGGTTGGAGCCTTGAGTAGTGTGTGTGCGTGATTGAGGTGGCAACCTCAATAGGAGGAGTCAATTGGCCAAAATGATTGGCTGTACCTTGGAGGAAAGCCAAAGTGGTTCAGACCTTGGAGGTCTCATCTACAAAACCCCTACTAAGTGCCATTGGATGGGCTTGAGTAGTTGAAGGGTTAGGGAGGACAAGACAATCCAGAAGGTGAGTTGGATCAAGCTCCAAGACTCTCTACATCATGGTAGCAGTAAGGATACACTTGTGTCTAGCTGAGCTTGGAGGATTAATCATTCCTATGAAATCCAAACCCCATTGAACAAAGAGTTATTCCACAATTATGGGCCTGAGCAACATTGCTGCCTTTCTACACCTACCACTATAGTATTGGCATTCTTTGCATTCTCTTACCAGAGTATGCACATATTTAAACATCGAGGGCTAGAAATACCCAGAATGGGTAATCTTAATGATGGTGGTTTGCACTGAATAATGACCCCCTGAAAGGCGATGGTGGAATTCATGTAAAATCTTAATAGCTTGGTCTTGGTCTACGTAGCAAAGTAGGATTCCATTGAAATTTCTTTTAAAATGCACTCCTTGAACCAGGCGGAAACTGCTATTCTACATCTTATAGAATCTCTTCTTTTCAGGAGAGAGGTCAGCAGGGAAGATTCCAGTCTTCATGAAATGTTTTCGATTCTCAATCTAACATGCTTTTGTTTGCTCAGAGGTGACCATTACAACTTCCTCCATGGTAGTCTCGAGCTCTTGAGGGTTAGACTCTTGGGCTATATATTCGCACAAGCCTTTACCGCAAATTACCTCAGTGGTTTTGACATTAATGTCATATTCTAAGATTTTGGTAATATAGTTTGCCCTTTTCTTTGTAATGTCACCTTCCATTATATATTCCCTGACTGACGGGTGAGCGACATACATACTAGTCTTATTGTAGGCAATAAAATGCCAAAATTTTATTAGACCTTTGACAATGGCTAATGCTTGCTTTTCAACAAAGTTGTATTTAGCTTCATACTCTTTTAGAGTTTTGGAATGGAAAGCTATGGGATGCTCACCCCTTTTGTTTGCATCTTTCTGGGTTAGTACCATGACAATACTATAATTGGTAGAGAAAACATACATTATGAAATCCTTGGACATATCAGGGTTGGAGAGTATAGGAGCCAAGGAGATGGCGTCTTTGATTTTATCAAATGCCTCTTTTTCTTCAGGGTTTCATTTAAAATGTATTTCTCTTTTAAGCATTAGCGTGATAAGCCTCACCATTCTAGCAAAGTCTAAGATAAAACGGCTAATAAAATTGACTTTACCTAGGAAGGACTGAACACCCTTCTTGTTGACAAGAAGAGGAAGCTCTTTTATTACCTTCACTCAATCTGGATCGATGGAGAATACTTCTTTTGACACTATGTGTCCCAATAATTTCCCTTCCAGGACCCCAAAGATGAATTTCTTTAGGTTCAATGAAAGGCCGAATTTCAAACACTTCTAGAAAACTAGCTCGAGATGATCGAAATGATCTTCTTTATGCTTTGAAAACACCATCAAGTCATCCAAGTAGATGAGGATGATTTTATTAATCATCTCTTTAAAAGATAGATCCATATCCCTCTGAAAAGTGGTGCCTGCATTTGACAATCCAAACAACATTTTCTGGTAAGCAAATGTTTCCCATTTGGTTGTGAAGGTTGTTTTATGTTGGTCTTCTGGCTTTACCAACACTTGGTTATAACTTGAGAATCCATCTGACATTGAAAACATCTCCGACCCCACCACAATTGTTAACAACTGTTCCATGAGTGGCAAAGGGTAATGTTCTTTTAGAGAGGCTTGGTTCAAATCACGGAAGTCCACATAGAGCCAGATATCCCCATTCTTCTTTCTGACTGGTACCAAATTTGATACCCATGTACTATGCTTGATGGGGTACACAATCTTGGAATCTATTAATTTCTTCAATTCCCGTGTAATAAGAAACTTAATCTTTGGATTGACAGGTCTTTGCTTCTGTCGAACCGACTTGGCCCCATCAACGAGCTCAATGGTGTACTGAATGATTCTACAATTGTAACCTTTCGAATCCTCACATGACCATGCTAGCATGCCCACATATTCATCACAATATCAAACCAATATTTCTCAGTCTTTTGGGCGAACTTCCTTTCCAACCTTAAGTGTTCTCCCATTCCCTACTAACATTTTGACGTAGTCACCTTTATCGGCTGTGAGTTTTGTCTTGTCATTTTTAGCATCATCATGGTCAAATAAGTTCTAAGCGTGATCAATCCATTTGGGAGCTTTTTGGATTTCAATTGAATGATTTGATCATCGTAAACCTCCTTTACCTTAGACTGCAATTGATCAGCAAACTCTCCAGAGTTTTGAATGAATAGAGTAATTTGCTCATCATTCTCAAAAACTTGCCAGTGGGTGTCATTGTTTGGAATAGCTGGTCGAAAAATCACATAGACCACCTGGGCGTTGGTGAGCAAGTCCACAATAGGGTTGAATTGTGACCCAATAGTGGCCATATAATCACCAGATGCATTTGTCTTTCGAGGAATCCTCTAGATGTTGAAGGCATCAAATCTTTCAATCAGATCCCATGTCCTATGACGGTAGGACCTCATGCGGATGTGTTTGGCAGTTGAGATTCCTTGGATCTGGTGCACGATCAACTCAAAATCACCCAAAACTTTCAGTTGCTTTATGCCCATCCCGTCTGCTAAACTTAGGCCTTGGATCAACTCATTATATTCTACTTCATTGTTGGAGCAAGGAAACTACAGGCAGAAACATCCCAAAATTTGTTCACCCGAAGGCGAAGTAAGGCAAATTCCAGTGCCTGAGCCTGCCTTGCATCTTGTACCATCAAAGTGTAAGGCCAAGAGCATAGAAGACAACTATTCCTTGGTTAGTGGACCCTTAGTTAGTTTTGGGATAACTTGATCCTCATAAAAAATACAATAGGTACTAAGACCCGTGGCATGCTAATTAGAAATGGATCAAAATTTATGAATTTATTGAAAAAAACTTCTTTCTCTGGTTTAATATCCCCAGTCACCTCTTCATCCTCTAGAAGTTCTACCATTTTTCTCTCCTCATTAGAGATGAAGGTATGAGTAGGCTCGAAGTTGAGCACAGCTTGATCAGCTACGTGCTTGGTGTGTAGGGGTTCTGAAAGCATTTTGAGCTTCGCACCATGCTGGGTCTGAAGGATGAGGTGAGACCAATCTAAAGATAGGTAACCTCCTATTTTGGTGGTGAATTCTCGAGAAAGGCAGAGGCCGAAAACAGGTGGTATGTCAATAACTACTACTTCTTGGGACACGATGACACTAGGACACACAAACAATATCAGGAAAAGGCTTTTAATAAGACCCAAATTCTAGACTTTATTTCCATCTAGTTGCATAACACCCCTACTTAAAGGCTCATATTTAATGTTCAAAACCTCAATAATTTGCTTAGGCATGATGGTGGTGCTTGCACCAAAATCTATCATAGAATTATGTAAAAGCTTATCTACTACTATGAGGATCAAATAGAAAGGGTTTGGTTTAGGGTTACCTTCCACTTGGGACCATACGACCTCGTTTGTCAACATCGTTGGTGAGCATGATTGTTCTGTAGGGGGCACAAATCTTTCTTCACTAGCTTGCAAAAAATTGGCAACATTCCTGCCAATAGGTCTCTCCACCTCTAACAAAACTTCTTTCAATTGATTCTTCTGCTCTGGGATGTTAAGGAGATCACATAAGGAGACATTAGCTGGGGCTTTCTTTAGCTGCTCCTCCACATCCAATACTGAAGACACTGATGTTTTTGCCTCTCTTGGCTTATAGGGAATAAACTCCTTTCTCGGATATGTGGTAGCAACCGTGGGTTGTTCAGGAACTTTATCTGAGATGAACCTCCCATGCGTGCCTACATTCTCTCCCATAAAATGTCTTTTTGACTAGAGATTATAATTTTACTGCACTTGAGGACCCCTAAAGCTTGATGTGATTGTACCATTTGTGAGCACAATGTCCTCATCCTCCATCCAAGAGAATAATACATGGTTTGGAGCTATCTTTGTTTCCTTCTGCATTGACATACCTTGCATCTGTGCGATGAGAGTTGCATTGTCCATGCTAGGGGATGCATAAACCAAATCATTCGAGGCAACACCTTCGCTTCGCCGATCTGCAATTTTTTGTTGCAAATTGCCTTTCAGGTAGTTTCTTGGGGTGTGGGAATTGTTACATGCCAAACACCATGAATTGGTGTCATCCACTAGATTATTCTATCCTACGGTCAAATTTTTATTGGTGCTGGGATAGATAGTTTGCAAAGGGTTGGGCACTGGAACTATCTAGCCATTCGACTGACTTGAGGAAGCTCAGTTATTCACTATTTGGTTTTGTTGATATGTGGGTCTATTCCCTTGTAAATTTTGTTGGAAGGGAGGTCTAGTAGGTGGGATTCTGGATCTTTTCAAATTAACAATTTCTTTTGAGAAAGATCTCAATAAATTTATCATATCATTGACTTCGGCACCTATAGATGAGGGGGACAATGTACTTGCTTGTTGGGATTTGGGATACACATACATAGATTAGCATGCATATGTGTTAGGCATGATTGGTTTAGGAACTTGATTTGATAACTCAAGAAAGATCGACATGAGCGATCATGGCGCAAACTTTCCAACATCAATTAAATTATTTTCTGCTTAGACCGCCAAATCATACGCATCTAGGAGAGTATTTCCTTCGAAAGATTGGATCATCACAAATATATCTGAATTAAAGGCTTTTAAATAAATAAATAAATGCCATATCTGTAGGTGGATGAGCGGAAAATGATATTCTTTACCAGGTCCTCTGAAATCTTATATTAAATTCTATCACCACTTTTTGAGGATCTCTTTTTATGGTAATCAATTGCTGCATTATGGACGATCTATCAGCCTTGTCGGAAAATCTCTCAATGAAGTGGTCACCCAACTAGTCCCAATTGGTTATAGAGTTTGGACCAAGAGATCTGTACCAATATAAAGCTTTCCATTTGAATGAAGCTGCAAGCAATCTCAGAGCTACATTTTACTCTATAATGTTATGGACGATGCAAACATCGACTACATCTTTTAGGTGTTGCCCCAACGTCTTGGAACATTCTCCAGTGAATTTAGGAATGAATTTTAGCACGGAGGTAGGAATTGGCCCCCATACTGTAGGTGGAACAAGAGGAATGAGAGGACTACTGCTATTCCAAGTCATGAAGTTTCTAGGAGGAATTTGAGCCATTGCTACGAGAACAGGTACCGTAGGGAAAATAGGTGGATTCTGAGAAGAAGTAGCTATGAGTGAATGGACGCTTACCAGGGGTGGGAGAAGAAAATTGAGATTTAAATGTATTTGGCTCCTGGTAATAGGTCTATGACTCATAAAATTTCTTAAGATTGTTCAAAATTACGGTCCCATCGGGCGTGCCAAAAAAAGAATATTGACTATTAATTTTGCATTAAACGCTAACAACCTTATGGGAAATTTAGTGATGGGGGATCTTTTGCGCGAGGCTCACTGAATGACCTCCGAGTTTGAGAAACCAACTCTTCATACAATTGGGGGAGAATAGGGAAAGAGGAAAACTTAAAAACAAGCTACACTACTTGAGCGATACGCCATAATATTTTTGAAAACACTACCAGCATATGAAACCCAAATACATGTGGTTTTAAAGCTCATTCAACAATCTACATGCTCAGAACTATTTGAGAGGATAATTCAACAAAAAACCAATCAAGATAATATGACATTCACCATTCATCCAATAGGTAACACGTCCTAAAACATAGTTTAATTCGTGGAGTCTCACAACATATATCACATAAGTTATCAAATTTGAAAACAACATAGAAGTCAGTCTATTAAGCCTCAAATGAAACAATAATAAAGGCCATAGGCACAATCTGACATGTCTATGATTCTCCAAATAAAATTACAGTCCCATCGGGTGTTCCAAAAAAAGAACTGTTGACTATTAATTTTGCGTTAAATGCTAAAAACCTTATGGGAAATTCAGTGATGGGGGATCTTTTGTGTGAGACTCACTAAATGACCTTCGGGTTTGAGAAGCCGACTTTTCATACAATTGGGGGAGAATAGGGAAAGAGGAAAACTTCAAAACAAGCTACACTACTTGAGCGATACGCCAGAATATTTTTGAAAACACTAGCAGCATATGAAACCCAAATACATGTGGTTTTAAAGCTCATTCAACAATCTACATGCTCAGATCTATTTGAGAGGATAATTCAACAAAAACTCATTCAAGATAATATGACATTCACCATTCATCCAACAAATAACAAGTCCTAAAACATAGTTTAATCTGTGGAGTCTCCCAACATATATCACATAAGTTATCAAATTTGAAAACAACACAGAAGTCAGTCTATTAAGATTCTAATGAAACAATAATAAAGACCATAGGCACAATTTGACATTTCTACGATTCACCAAATTTAATTACCATAAAGGATTTTTCAATGAGCCAAAGTCTAAAAATATCTCTAAAGTCTGAACACCTTAAAAAGCAAAAAAATAAGGCCTATATTGAGCCCTCGACTCCTAACAAATGGTACACAACATCAACAAAATCCTAGCAATTGCTTTCGATAGGAATCTCCCAGCGTGGCACTCCATGAGACACTACCCAATGGAAATGACCTTGAAAGTTGTTACCTCAACCACATCATGGCGACCCCTGCACCTACCAAACAAGAAAATCGCGGTGCAAACCACATTCTGGTTCATGAATCATCATGGAAGATACACGATGACTTGGGGGAGACCCGAAGTAGAGCACAAAAAGAGGACTAGAATGTGCAACACAGGGGAACCAAGTGTCGCTGCCTTTACATAGGGGATGGTGGGGCCAAGAAGCACATGCCAAGGAAAAATTCTTAACTAACTGAGCCCCTAGTTTCAGATTATTCCAAATCATAGAATCCCATCCCTCCACACGAAAGCGAGGAACATCAAACCCGATAACCTCTAGAAGATACTTATGGGTGAGAATATGAGCCAAAAGATGATTTTGACAAGTGCACCATTGCCAATACAACTTAGTAGCAAAAAATTTCCCATTCAAAATAACAGACCATAAACCAAGACCACCCTCATTCTTAGGTCTGCACATAGTTTCCCACTTAACAAGGCTCCATTTAGTAGTCGACAAAGAACCACTCCAAAAAAATTGTAGAGAGAGGGCATCAAATTCTCTAAGAAAATACACTGGAGAAGATTGAAC
Source organism: Cryptomeria japonica (assembly GCF_030272615.1). Classification (NCBI taxonomy): domain Eukaryota; kingdom Viridiplantae; phylum Streptophyta; class Pinopsida; order Cupressales; family Cupressaceae; genus Cryptomeria; species Cryptomeria japonica. The sequence goes on along the minus strand of NC_081412.1, from coordinate 199,425,474 downwards.
AAAACATCCGTAGATAGGCAAAGCTTGAATAACAGATTTTAAAAGAGTCAATCTAGCAGCAGTTTATAACCAGCAGTGAGTCCAATGATTAACCTTTTGGTGCAACTTATCAAGAAGAAGCTACCAAGAAAACCTGGGATGATGAACCAATAGTAAGAGGAATACCCAAATAAACAAAGGGAAGAGACCCAACCTGAAATTGGAGAATAGCAACAATCTGCCTCTGAATGGCCTGAGGAGTATTAAAGAAGAAGATGGAATATTTGTGCTCATTAAATTTCTCACTAGAAGCAGCAAGGTAAATATCCAACACATGACAAAAAGATTCAGCTTCCCTAATACAAGCCAAACCCATAAGAGTAGTATCATGTACAAACTAAAGATGTGAAATCTGAGGCACCCCATTGTCCCATTGCCAACCATGAATCAAGCCTTGAGAAGCACAAAACCTAAGGAGACGACCTAGACCTTCAACCATAATAATAAACTGGTAAGACGAAAGAGTGTCCCCTTGGAAAAGGCCACAAGAAGCACTAAAAGGCACTAGAGGTTCACCATTCACTATCACCAAAAAAGACGAAGAGGTAACACAACTCATAGTCCAGCTCACCCACTATTTACTAAAACCAAAGGCTAAAAGACTGTTATGAAGAAAACTCTTTAACTCTGTCATAAGCCTTGGCTATAT